>NC_142389.1:6902500-6982500 GCF_059441005.1 Hippichthys cyanospilos | reverse complement strand
GCAAGAGGGAGGAGTCGCTGCGGCGTGGAAGCGTAAGGGGAATAAGCGCCAAGTGGGGAGGGAGCGTTGAGGGAATTGTAAGCTGCCACCTCTGCTTTCTGTCATTGCTCTCGTATGTTGCGTGTAATCAAACAATCCGGGTGTTCCTCCGAGTCAGTGAAGTCGGTCAGCCGGATCCTTATTTACTTCCTGGTCCACTCTGAAGACATCGACTGAGACTGATAGACTGACAAATTGCATGTGTGTAAAAGAGTTGCCGTGTGGATATCGGAAGCCAATAGGCTGATGTGAGAGCCTTTTGTTCTTGGAAAAGACTATAGCATCAGCAGGCACTTATGCTTGGATTGGCAAGAACGAATCAAGCAGAGATGAGAGGGAAAAATGTGTGTGCGCGCGTGAGAAAGGGCGTGCGTGTGGCACAAAAGTTGGTGGGGGGTGTTAACTGCTGGATTGGAAAGAGTCACATACTTTTACAAGCATAAATCAATCGGAACAGAATTTTTTTGGTTGACGTTTGCTCAATCCGTGCGCCTTTCGCTACGGATGCAAGGAGGAAACATTTGACGGCTATTTTTGTGTTTTTTAACATAATTGTAATATTCCAAAGTACCGTATTTTCCGCACTATAAGGCGCACCGGATTAGAAGGCGCACCCTCAATTAATGACGTATTTTAAAACCTTTTCCATATATAAGGCGCATCGGATTATGAGGCGCACCCTCAATTAATGACATATTTTAAAACTTTTTCAATCACAATAATACTCAAAGTAATAACGATAATAACTCAAATAATAACTCGAATCCCAATCTCAATATTGATCCATATATAAGGCGCACCTGATTATAAGGCGCACCATCAGCTTTTTAAAAAAAAAATAAGGCTTTTAGGTGGGCCTTATAGTGCGGAAAATACGGTACTTGTAACTTGTTCCTACGTAACACTGAGCTGGCCTTGACCTCTGGAAGGTGATGACCTGCATCTGTCCCGCCCACAAAGTTTTTTTTGGGACAGTTGTTGGTTGTTCAATATGTTTAGATGAGGCATAAAATGCAAATTTTTCCTCCCGAGCTGTGAGGTGAAGCCGTTTATTTCAAACTTGGATGGTTTTGTGCCTAAGCCCCAGACACATTTTAACCCTGCGACTTTTGATGGGCTACTAATGGATTAGAATTTTGTTTTTTGGCAGACTTTTTATTGTTTGTGCATCAAAAGTTGATAAATGTCGCTGTTGTGTTCCTGCTGCAATTGAGCTATTCTCTTTGCAGAATGTTTGCCTTTGATTTGCATGAAGAGGACGAATATTTCTTCAAGGTAGTACCAAAAAAAAAAATGCTTTGACTTTGATCATTTTTATTTTTCCATAGTAAAATAACTCTGTAATTATATAGTTACATTGCTCAACCATATGGTTAATATTCTTCGTTTTTGTCATGGTGGGGTAGTAAAGGGTTAATCTTCCACTTATTCTTATTTCAAAATCCTGGAACCCAGTTGCTGAGTGATCATGTTAAATGAAAATCTAAATTGCTTGTGGCTGAGCGAGTAATGCACATGATGTGCTGTCATATTGTATTGAATCGGAGATGAACTTTTAGGCTTTTTATAGACAGGTCTGTGTGTGCCTCCTGCCAATGATTGTGATCCAAGAAAAAGTCATATATATATATATATATATATATATATATATATATATATATATATATATATATATATATATATATATATATATATATATTTATGCATGCTTTATGGCTGTTTGACAAATGCAATTGTAAAACAGTCATACCTTATTTTTTAGTTTTCCAAAGCGAGGATTATATTTTATTGTTCTCACTTCAGTTTGGGTGAAGTAGACAAGGTCATCCATCATGTTTGAAGCCTCTGGCTGCAGTAAAGGCAATATTGAGCCCCGTAGGCCAGATCTCATTATGCAACAACCATGTAAGCTGAGCAGAGACGCTTTTACTTTGTTCAAATGTGTTGCTCGTACATTTCCCCTTGCCTGTGCACCAAAGTGCAAGATAATGTAGGCAAGTTTTAATATGTATGATTTCATGGTACACAACAGCATACTGTGTTTAAAAATCCCATGCACCTAAAAAAAAAAAAAGCTATTGTTTCCATGTCAGCGCCTGCCTCCACTACTCTGTCTGAGACTGGCCGACCCTTGAAATTGACCTCGTAATGTACTTTTCATGTCCACTGATTCTCTGTTAACATTTCTGAACTCATGACACATGTTCGCAAAACTTGTAGGCTGTGCTTGAGCAAGTTCCAAACAGACGGGAGGAAGGACCATGTACAGCATGTGAACATATGTACGTCCTACACTTTGCAGTCATGTTCTCTTCTTGTTCTGCCTGCCAATTGAATCCTTGATTTGAACAGATTTTTTTTCTTTCTTTTGAAGGCCAGTATTTGTCTCTCAGTATGATTTTTGCTTTTGTACTTCAAATTCTAGCCTCTCCTTCATGTTCTTCTCGCTCATTTTTTGGCTCGCATCTTCAAGTGTAGCTTCTGTCAGAAGGAGTTCCTCTCAAAATCTTTCTTCAAATGCGGTTGATTGTTTCATCACTCATTAACAGATCTTTGAATTTCATGTTTCCTGCACACTTTAAATGTAGCCTTCACAGAAATTAGAATTCGAAAGCTTACACATTTGGTCCTTTTTTTGACATGCAACTCCTTCCACATTTTCATACCCATTCTCACCTTCACAACTTCAAGGTACTCCAAAACGGGGGTGCATACATTTCTCTCATTCTAAGTCATGGCTGCACCAAAATTCCCAGTGATGCCTTACTTCACCCAGTAGATATTTACCATGCATTTTAATGGCACATGTAACGTTACGCATGTACGTTGTTCAAATTTGAATCCCTCATCTCCTTGAGGGATTTTACTGTCAATTTTTCCCCCTCCAAAAATTTCCATATAAGGACATATTGGTCACTATGTTCAGATCATTCAAGCCAATATTCAGATTCCCCAAATTTTCCACATTTTCCAAAGCCCAAAATAATAAAAAAAAAATATCTGAAGTTACATTTTCCACATACTCTGTCACGACAGGTTCAAACCTTGACAACTTTAATAATCGGGCCATTTGTTCATTTTCATTCCTTATCATTCCACATTTCAATTTTTTTTAATCAGCCTTTCAACCTCACACATTTCCTCAAATGCATTCTCAATGTTCATATTAATCTCTTTCATTCCAAGTCCAAACCAGAAACGAAGGAGTTAGCTTCACGGTATCTCTACTTTCGGAGTGGCGCGCACGTATTATCTTGAGCGAGACACGTCAAGCGCTTTCCATCCGATGTTGCTGCCCAGGAGTTGAGTGCGGTCTTTGTCTTTGCTTGTAATCCCTCCTCCTGTCTCCACTGAGTAGCGGTAATGACTGTCATGTTGGAAATGTGTCCGGCAGGGCCTCATAAACCATTACCCTCATGTCTCCGAAACCCCATTAATCTTCCTGAGGGGTGTTTGACCTTTCAAACTCATTAACCAGCAGCCGGCGGAGCATACAGATGCGAATGTGTGCATAAGCTACAATACTTAGTCAATCTTATACAATCACAAACTCACAAGTAGAAGAAGCGTAAACGCAGGAATATTTATCCGAGTGTAAGTATCGTCTTTAGCAGCCGCTCTCCTCCCCGTCGCTCTCCTCTTCATCCCCTCGCCCGTTCACCGTGCGAGCTTGGTCAGCGACCTGGAAAATTGCCCGACCTTTTAATACACATCTTCCCCGGTGATGAATAAATACATAAATCGTGCGGCTGCGGATCAGCCGGTTTTACGATAGCCATCCTGACCAACACCTCACCCCCGTGCGGCTTTCACACCCGTGCACCTCATCGCACCTCCATTTGCACCCTCGCCAACGTGGACACGGAAGAGGAAAGCAGGGTGTCTTTGAA
Organism: Hippichthys cyanospilos; assembly: GCF_059441005.1. Classification (NCBI taxonomy): domain Eukaryota; kingdom Metazoa; phylum Chordata; class Actinopteri; order Syngnathiformes; family Syngnathidae; genus Hippichthys; species Hippichthys cyanospilos. The sequence continues at coordinate 6,978,571 of NC_142389.1, read as the reverse complement.
GCAGTAGCCCCCTGTGGCGAAGACTATCCATAATGAAAGGGTGTTAGTGGCTGGGCTGGGGCCCAGAGAGCGTGCGTGGAAGGCGCAAACAAGCAAATGTAATAAGGCTGGCTGGGCGAGGCATGTTACGGTACCGGCGCGGAAGCTACACCTCTCCGTTTATCAGGAGGCGAGGGCAGAGGGCTGAAAGCGCAGTAGGTGGGAGAGGATGGAACTGAGCGGTGTGGGAGCTGTTCAACCTAGTTTATTAGAATTCTGTAATGGCCTTTTGGATTAAAGGGAGGGGGCTTTGCGGCGTGCGAACGCTGGTTGAAACGAACTGTCTGAAAACTGAGAGGTTTATTGAGCCATCTCTGTCAAAGTGCCCTTGAGCAAGGCTGGGACTAGCTTCTTTCTTTGGGTGTCCGTGCAGCGTTTCTGTTACTTTATTATTGGATGTCCATGAGATCATAATTACCGTATTTTCCACACCCTAAGGCGCACCTAAAAGCCTTAATTTTTTTGAAAAGCTGATGGTGCGCCTTATAATCAGGTGCGCCTTATATATGGATCAATATTGAGATTGGGATTCGTAGATGGGAAATGGACTGAAAGTAAGCTTTACCTCTTTCTTTTGTGTGTTTACAGATGAACAATATTGGTCATATTCACATTGAGTTATGCTAGTTAGAGTTTAGAGTTATTATTTGAGTTATTATTGTTATTACTTTGAGTATTACAATAATGTGATTGAAGAAGTTTTGAATTATTTCATTAAATGAGGGTGCGCCTTATAATCCGGTGCACCTTTTGTATGGAAAGCGTTTTAAAATATGTCTTTGGTTGAGGGTGCGTCTTATAGTGCGGAAAATACGGTATTTTTTGTATTTCTCACATACTCTATACATGCTGGGATTTTTCAGTGAAAGTGACTCTATTGATGGTTGTTCCCAGTGAAGCTAGAATGTTCCAACTTTTTCTTCTTTTACTCTTTTTTTCACGACATAATATTGTTATTTTGCAGACGGCATCCATTAAAAATAAAAGTTATGAAAGCATAAGTGGGGAAACTCCTGATGTTGCGATGTTGTTTGAACATATTGTGAACTGATTCCAACATATTGAGTTGTTCAACTATGTTGATAACATTGTTTGAATCGATTGATGATATTGTTCCAAATTATTGATGATTATTAAAACGTATTGATAAGTCATTCAAATATACACTATTAGTAAAGTTTGACCATATATATGTTTTCGTATATTGGATAAGTGCTGGTTATATGATTTCAGACATATAATTCAGTTCCGTTACATCATTACATCAACACAATGTGGCATTGCTCTTTTCTCATCATGGTCACAAGAATGTAGAAGAGAAAACATTTTATGGATGCTCTAGCCAGTAGCGATTGATCAGCAAACAACGCAGAACAAATGCAGCGCAAAAGCAGAAACTTTGATAATTTTCTGGACAATCTCCAGATATACCGAAACTATCGTTTTCACCTCTTATCTTGTAAGCTGCAGATGCTATCAGTTAGGTTGTTACGCTACTGCACACGCTGTATTATAGAATACGGAGTTGAGCCAACAGAGATGCTAAATATGATGATGCTCACCAAAAAAGTGGACTATCCGGAAGTTTATTATGGTTTACCAGTAAACCGTAGACCGTTTCACCTTAACGCGCTCTGCATGCGATGGCTGGATGTGAAGTTGTTTCTGATTGCTCCTAGCCTGGAGATCTGGTCGTGAAGATTTGCGTGTGCTTTTGTATGCACTTTGTATGCATACTCAGCAGTGATTGCAATCAGTGTCATCATTGCAGGGCGGTCGGCGAGGTGCGCCCCTCCCGCGTCTCTGCATCCTCTCAGCCGTAAATGTTGCTTTCCTGTTTGCGAGGCAATTAGTCTGCCAGTCAATCAGTTAGTCAGATAACCAGCTGGCTTGATGTCAGGTGACCGGGGAACCAAGTCACCTCTACGGCAGCTGGTCAAGAGGCTATTTAGAAGCGTGGTCAATTGCAACGCAATTTGGCCAATCAGCATGTCAAAGATGATGATGATTAGGAGCGGTAGAGAGAAGCCAGTCATTGTCAACACAACGGTGAGAGCATGAAAGACATTTTTTCCTAGTGCCTGCTGTGTTTCTAATTGCTAAATGCACCGAGATCTCACTGAACTGTGTTTACTTCCATTCATCATTATTATTCTGCCTGGTATCACAAGGAGTGTTGGTGGGAGGGTACGACAGCAACATACAGATGCAGCAAATTAAGTAGAGGGTTGGAGTTGTACCGGCGGATATGTTTTATTATGTAGCTGTTCCAAAAAGTAATGTTGCTTGCGTATAGTCATCAAAAGTTGCATTTCACGTGTTATCAAAACACACTGAGAGGACACAACTACAAGACAACATAATTCACTTTACAGCCTCCAACACTCCAAAAAACATACGAGACAATAACAGAGAAAATACAGGACGCAAAGGCCTGTCGGGATTTGCCTAAAAGGTTTTCGGAGACCTTAGATGAGAAAAGATAATATGAGGGGTTTAAAACCTCAAAATGTAAAAAAAAAAAAAAAAAAAAAAAAAAAAAAAATGTACGCAAAGTCAATAATTAAACTGAATTACAAAAGCTATTAATTTCAAGGGAAATAGCTGGCGCACAAATGTAAATGCGAAGGAGCTAAACGTATACAAGGCAGCACTATATAACATGATGAAGATAAGAACTAATATTAGCTAGCATGCTGTTAGATCAAAAAACTAATTTTGTCCATACATCAACAATCGAACAAAAAAAGTACAATTTAGAGACAGTCGTGGTCCAGATTTGACAGACAAAACAACGTGTGCGTCACTGACTGACTTCTCTCAAAACCACACCATCCTATTCACTACAAATTGTATTATCAACAGTGGCCAGAGGGGGCGCCAAAATTCAAAGATCAAGCCAAACAAATCACAAATGAAAAAAAACTGTTAAACTAAATAAGTTCCAAAACAGTATTTCGGGTGCGGCCCGGTACCAGTTGATCCACGGACCGGTACCGGGTATTTGGGGACCACTGGCCTATACTCTGTGTGTATTTGTCTGGAAACCAATTTGGTGCTTTGCGAGAGCCAGTTGGCAGTTACAGTGTTTGATGTACATTATAAATTAGAGAAGAAACTTTTTAGCAGGTTTGTTGCAAGTTGCTGACCAATGTGTAACGAAGAGACCGCAATGTTTTCCCTGCTTCACAAAAAGCTTGGTGTTTTGAAAATGTTCCATCACCACCATCCGAATAAATCGCCTGCCATTCTCTCACCTGCTTTATTTCAATTATCGTACATAGTTTTGCGGTTTATGTCTACGCTCTGACATTATTACACATTTTTTTCCAGTTACTGCAGCATATAACTCAACAATGGCTACGGTTATTGTCACATTTGGAGACGTCTTGAGTATTAGATGTGTTCACGCTGTTCATTCTCACAAGAATCGGTATAAATGTGCTGTAATTGATTTGGCCTCACGTTGAATACGTTTGCAGTGTGTTTAGCGACTCGGAGTTGTTTTTTTGTGCTTGCGTGTGGAAGAGTATTAAGTGCACCTTTTCACGGATAAATTGATTTTAATGGGGTTACTGAGGGTTATTATGAGGTTGATGGAAGAGTGCCTGTTTTTTTTTTTTCTTTTTAAACTATCTTTGGTGACTTGTTTGTTTATCTGCTATTATAGTTGGTGTTTAGGTAATTTTTCTTGTGGATTTAAATGCTGGTAAATGCAAAACATGTTACTGTAGTGGTTACACAGGTTGAAACGGTTTAGCACAGGAAACGACAGGCGCTATCACATTCTCGCGTCCTTCCCAATCTGTGCCACTCCTTTATTCTCTTAACTCTTGTCGCCATTAAACCGGGCAGTGTTTCAAAGATGGAGTGGATGGAATTAACGGCGAATTACCTACATCTACCGAGTCTCGAGTTAATAGTAGTACGTGTTCACATGAGTTAAAGTAATGGACTTTACTGGAAGGTCATTTGAAGGAGCCTACCATTAAATCACTAAATGCCGCTAAAGCACTCAATGAATCCTATTCATTGGCAGGGATTGGGCAGATTTACATGAGAGTGCAAATTGGCTTCCAGCTTGTGCGGTGTAATTGTTTTTTTTTTTTTTTCTTTGCAGTGGAATATCTCTTCAGCACTTAAGACTTTAATATTGACATGCTGGCTCATATCTGCTCTATTTACATACCTCGAGAGTCATCCAATCACAAGAGGATAGCGCAATGTAAAGGTGTGAATGTACAATCTGTGGTTTGAGCCACATTGAGGGGAATACCTATGAATTAGCATCCCATATGGTGTTAGTTAGTAAACTATTAATTTGATATTATTTTGCATGGTGTGTCCCAACCAATCAGGGGCCATTTGGCAAGATTTGGGCACATCTAGCTTGACATTTTATTTGTCTTTTGTCCACAGCAGCTTGTTAGCCTGTACTTAACCTTGAGATACACACATTCAGTCAGACACATTTTACTATATATCATTTCTGACATTTCATCCAGTTTACATCTGTTATTTATTTATTTTTTTTAATGACTAAGGAAAGGGGGTCAGGGCCATAGAGGGCTCTTGTAGATGGTACGATTAAGATAGCACCACCATTGATTCAGCTTTTACATATTTCTGCTCATTCCACTTGTTGTACCTATTTACCTAGTTGGACACTGATGTGCCCAGGAGAAACAGAGATTGATACCATCACATCTTGACCAAAAGATCATTTAGTGTCAATTCAATAAAAAATCCCTGATCCTCCCCACAGGAACCTCTCATAATCATCTCATTGTCATCATATATGCTGATAAATTAGTTGAAATCAACCAACATAAAACATTTCCAAGATATGAACCGCAAAAAAAATGCAGAAAATGTAACGCATCATTCAAGAATTTAATACACATTTAATACGTTCTAAAATAGTACACCTATGATTGTTTTGCATGCAGATTCTGATAAACAGGGGTCAGAGTACTTAGTTATATCAATTTACAGGGCTGTACCGACTTTAGAACAAGAAATGCAGTCCTAAATTTAGTGTGCAACTCCTAATTTCCAAATATGGGCGTCTACTAAACTTTCCAGGATCTATAACTCGAAAACAGAATGAGCAAGGAGGCTTAAACTTCAGAATATTTAAGACTTCCTAAGCCACTAATTGAATACAAATCAGGGAGATTCAATAGTTTTCTGTGTGGTGTGCAATTTTATATGGAATTACACTGTAAACAGAAATGGCTACTTCGTTTAGCTAGGGTCCACGATCAAAATCAAGATGTCTGCCTTAGTAATGTCTCTGCGGACAATGAGCTTGGCTTGCAAGCGGGGGTTTTTGGTCAGTTTCGATTTTTTTTTCAAAGCATTATTTGAAAGTATTGACGTCAATCGATTGCAAGCTTGAACGATTAGTATAGAGTTTTTTGATTGACTCAAACCGCCACGCACAAGTCTATTTCTTTGATTACATATATTCTCTATCCAGTTTGTCCCTGTAAGGTTGACTCTGAAAATTGGCAAATTGCTTGTGACTGCGCCATGTTTGAAGCAAGGTTCACCGTTCGTTACCGGGCAACACTTTGTCGTTAACACGTGCCCTTTACTTGGCTGTGATTACAAACCTTCTGCCCGGCGAGGTCAAGTGACGACAGCATTTGAGTACGTTTTCTGACCTGTGACTTGGAAAGGTTTTAGTTCATGCGGAGCGATGACTGGACCCGGCACAGGAGTCTGTGAGGACAAAAAACCGGCTCAGGCTTTTCTTTATTTGGATTTGTCACCTGAAATTAATCACTCGTATCTGTCATGTATCATTAAGTAATTATATCGCCTCACGATGCATGTCTTGATGTCTTGTGGTTGAAACGTGTCCAAGCCGGGCCGACAAGGGCGGAAGAAATGCCAGGGAGGACAACCATTGAAATGCAGTTGGGAGAGGACAATACTGAATCTAATCTGTTTATACAACCTCACCTCCAGCCTTCCTCCTGTCCCCTCTAATTCTAAAGTCGACAAACAAATATACACATTAATGCATAAACACACTCATTCACTCACACACACACACACACAGCGTCTACACTTTATGAAATGAACGGAGGTCCTTTGCTTATCTTGCAGGTAGAATCTGTAAAAATGGAAGTGATGCATTTGCATTTTAATTTGCCCTCAATCAGGCATTGTGTTTGGTGTTGCAGCGGAATTGCCTGGTGTTTGCTCCTCGTCCCTCCTGTGAGGGATGGGTACTAAATTCAAATCTGGAGATGAGACTTTTTGTTTTTTTTTTGCACAATTTCTCCTTTGTCACTCATTCCGCATCACTGTCACTCTCTCCGTTTGTTTTCGACGACCGCTCTGCAATTTTATTTCTTGCTTATTTGCAATGACCTTCCATTCTTGTTTTTCCCCCTCGTTCGTTGTTGTATCAATCTCTTCATTTCCTACCCTATCCCACCACACACACTTCTCATCTCCAGGACAGCAAATGCCCAGATTTCATTAGAGATGCCATGTGTTGTGCGAGTCTGCTCCAAAGAGTTCCAGCACTCATGGAATTATGACCCCAGACCCTCTTCATCATCCTAACCTTCTGTCATGCCATCCTTCTTTACACAAACATCCATCCCACTGCACCCCCATTTTATATTCCGCCTCCGCCCTCTATCCACTTCCCTCCAGTCATCTAAAATATAAACTAAAACTCTCTGTGACAGACAGAGGACCTATGGTACTTCATGCGGTAAACTACTCCATAGAGTCCGGACCAAGGAAGGTTAGACGCACTTGGCCTTTTTTTATGCGGTAATACAGTGTAGCCCAACTATATCACGACTTATTCTTAGCGGCCTTGACTACTCCTTAAAGGTGTCAAACTCATTTGAGCTCAGAGGCCGCATGGAGGATCTTCTATCCTCAAGTGGGCCAGACAGGTAAAATCGTGCTATACGTCTTAAAAACAGTGTCCTATGTTGATTTTTGCTCTGTTAAATATTCCTCGCGAAAAGCGGTGTTTAACTGTGAATATAATTTTGCAAACTACCGTATTTTCCGCATTATAAGGCGCACTGTATTATAAGGCGCATCCTCAATTAATGACATTTTACAACTTTTTCCATATATAAGGCGCACTGCATTATAAGGCGCAACAGTAGAAGCAGTCAAATTTTATTAGTAGATTACAAACCAGGTTTCTGACAACTCCATTCACTCCCAAAATGAATTTTATTTTATTAGTATTTCCGTGACAATTTATCTTTTAACAGTAAGGTATAACATGTAGTGCAGCATTTACATCAGGGAACTTTTCCTCAAGTGCAATCACAATATAGTAATACTCAAAGTAATAACAATAATAACTCAAATAATAACTCTAAACTCTCAATAGCACAACAACTCAATGTCAATGTGAGCAACCTTGTTCAACTGTAAACACACAAAAGAAACAGGAAAAGCTTACTTTATCACTTCATTCCCCATCTATGAATCCCAATCTCAATATTGATCCATATATAAGGCGCACCTGATTGTAAGGCGCACCATCAGCTTTTTTTTTTTAAAAAAATAAGGTTTTTAGGTGCGCCTTATAGTGCGAAAAATGCGGTAAATAACAAAAGTTGAAGTAAAATAATCTTTTTAGTCCTGTTTATATTTTTCCTTATGCTAGATGGAATAAAATTAGATTTTTATTTGATCTTTTTTCTATTTACTTGTTGTTTTTGTTGTGGTGGTCAGCTTTATATTGACATCATAAATGGGGCGTGGTAGCTAAAAAGTGAGACGTGGGGTCCTGGTAAATTAGCTGTTTCACTTCCTGGTTAGAAATTCAGCCACCCAAAAAAAAACAAAATCTAACGTGCCAAAGGTAGCATTCCATTACCCATATGCATATATTTAACTGTAGAAAACTTAAAATACAATTATATATAAGCCATTTAACACACGATGAAGTCCTTGTGAGAAGTGAAACCATTTTGAATTCCTTTTCATTTAATTAAGAATAAAGTTTAGACGACAAGCCAAAATGCTCAAGAAAATTGTTCTGATTGCCGTACAGTTCATCTCAATTTTGACATGATATTTTTGCGTAATTTTGGTGGATGTGCAGAGACAACATTATTGAAATAATATGTATGCTTTTGTCGATGCACATATGTTGTCTTGCCATAGCGGATTCTAAATCAAATTCAAATCCCTTTTTTCCCGAGATGCAGCCACGGTTAGGCTTTCTTAAAACCCTGTCCATAAACATTTGACAGCATCTGGGTGTTTATTACCATCTGCGCTCAAATGCCTAAAGCGCCTCATGACAAATGGCTCAGTCAATCCGTCATCTATGATTTGCAAACAAGGGTGCAAAATAACTGGAGGCTCCCCGGTTACAAAATAGGGTGTACGTATTCGATCAATGCATGTCGCTCCTTCCAGGTGGCCTGATTGGTTCCTGCACACCTCAGCCTCATGAACACGAGAAGTCTTTTGAGAGGCCGTTGACCCGGCTGGGTTGACCTCGAATTTCCTCGCGGTGTGTTATACTTGTTTGCCGAGGAGGTCATTCGAGGTCAATCAGCTGCCCTTTTGCCTTTAACCCTGTGGGATCGGCAAGGCGATGGGCCGTCGGTTGGGTCGTTGTGTAGTGGACTCGTAGTTTGTGTGATTATTTCATCAGATTTCCTGGATTCCTGGATTATCTTTGATTTACCTACTAGAAATCATCTACCAAAATTTTTTTTTTTGTAGATCATTTGAAATTTTTTCCACACTACCTTTTTACTCACCTTGATTGCAACCCTAACCCTAACCCTGCAGTTGTAATTGATTTGTTTTGAGTTATTTATTTCATGGTTGGCTCGTGGTTAGCTCGTCTACCTCACAGTTCAGTGTCCTGAGTTCAATTCCCGCTTGCTTCGGTCTTCCTTTGTGGAGTTTGCATGTTCGCCCCGAGCCTGTGTGGGTTTTTTCCAGGGACTCCGGTGTCCACCCACATTTCAAAAACATGCAAGGGAGTTGTGTTGGACACTCTAAATTGTCCTTAGCTATGATTGGGTGTCAACCAGTCCGGGGTGTCCCCAGCCTACTGTCTGAAAACTGTTGGGGTAGGCACCAGTGAGCCTAGTGAGGATAAGCGGCTACAGAAAATGGATAGGTATATTATTTATTCTTTTATTTACCTAACCTTCAGCCATTAGTTTGATGGATATTATTGCCACCGTGAAAATGCGCCCACAAATAAATGATGGCGAAAAAAAAGTCTTCCTTTCTATTTCAGAAAAACGCTTGACCCACATAGTGTATTAGATATTACCAGCAATTCGAATTTAATATGAGAAAATGTATTTAACATTCAAATGATCTGTGAAACTTTCCTCAGTTTAGAAGATGAAAGTAAGATGGATGTTTACCTCAATAGCCTGTTCATGATCAATTAACATTTGTTTCATTGAGTTAAAAATGGGAGACTTAAGTCTCCTTGTAAGATTCTAAACTCATGCGGTGCATGCCTCATATGCTTCAAAACACAATTAATCAATGATCAGTTCCACTCAATGAACTAAATCTTAATGATCAACGAAGCGATGATTATACATGTTCCTAATCCAAAACTTTACTGGCACCAGTAGAATGGTGCCGCCTCGGAAGAGATTTTATTAATTGCACGACATGCCATTTTGCTTCCAAGATTAATTTGGAGATTAACGACATTCTCGGGCATTTTCCTCAAGGCCTAATTCTGTGCAGTCGTTTTATTAAGTTGATATCAGGGATGTTTTGCTGTAGATGTGCGTTGTCTGGGAGAACCATAATTACCCGTGCGACATTTGCTGGGTTTATCGCATTTGCTTTTTGGCTCATTCCATTATGGCCGTGGTAAAAGATGTGACGTGTATGCTTGTTGCCAACCCTCAAATATGCATGTCTAAATGAACACGCGCATACTGACACATCTCAATGACGTGTTTGCGTGTCCCGAAGGTTGTTGTGACTAACTTCACGTCACCAAAGTGTATGTGTGAAGATGGTTTTCCTAGTAATGAATCATACGAAGGGTATTTTAGGAGCAATGACCAACGTTTAACAAAAAGTTACAGGCTTCAAGTGGCGATTTTTGGTGGTTTGACATTTTCCTCTTAAATATTAGACAGTGTTACCCCGTTTTTCGCAGTTAATGGGGACCGCAAACTCTGCCGAAAATTGAAATCCACAAAATAGGATCCCCCTGCACCCTACAGAATTTTATTAACTTAAAACTTATCACCGCATAACTCAAAACAGACTAGATTTCTTCTCATATCGGTGTTTGAGTAACATTATTTCAAATGTGAAATGTGTCATTTACAAGGCTTAAAATGATTAAATATACTCCTGATTTAATATTGTGTCCATCCGTTTTAGAGTGCTTACGTATGAACATTTGCAAAATGAACTTTCTTGTCGACAACGAGGTCGGAACCGTATGAAACTTGATAAACGATGTGGAAATGCCTCTAAAAGTACTGTTATTTTGTCATTTTAATAACACACACACCACTATAATTAGAGGTAGGTTTATAATCCCGTTTTTTAAAACTCAACCAAAATTGTAAAATTCAACCAAATTAGAAAAAAAACAGGGAGGTCGATTTATAAGCAGGATCGACTTGTACTCGTATAAATACGGTAAATCTTAAATTATTAAACCTTATACAGTGACTGTATTCTTATCCCTTCTCCTTTCCCTGCCTTTGCCTATAGTCGGGTAACCAATAAGGGAAAAATGCAGTCCTCACTGGTCGATAGTCACGCCACGAGCCAATCACGTGTGTTGTAGGAGTGCCCGTGTCTTGTAGAAGTGCCCCGGTGCTGATTGCCGGATTGGCTGGCCAGTCAGTTATGAACAGTACTCTAACTTGTATCCTTCCCCCAGTGATTTGACATTCAAAAAATAAAAATACAAACAAAAACAATTTAAAAACAAAAATAATGGATTTGTAATGAAAAAAAATAATGCAAAGAGTATATTTTCAAACAACCAGTATTCCCATAACTTAGTATTGGTTTTGTTTAAAAAAACAAAACAAAACGGAGCATTCCAAGATGACAAATGAAAGTAGTAACAGCATATTCCAAGACGACAAACGAAAGGGCTTCTAAAGTCGGCTTAGCAGAGGACTCGCTTTGAAGATTGAAATCTGAATTACCAACCAAAGGTGCGGAATATGCAAAGCTTATTTGCAAATTGTTTTTTATCATTTTTTTAAATGTTATGTCCCCTCCAAAATGGGTCAAATGGACAACCCAAAAAGTTCTTTCTACAGGAAAATATATTTTTTTTAGAACAGAGCACCAATAGAAGAAAATTGACCTCCTGCTTTGAAATGATATCCTTCAAGTTCCAACCGCTTTTACTCATTGCTGGTCTTCAATCACACATTAGAATGATTACACACCGTACCAAACGGCCGATCATCCTCCCTCGACTGCCACTCGAGCTGACTGACAACCGAACCGTGATTGGGAACGTCAAGCAGAGCAGAGCCATTCTTGTTTCCCGCCGTGTTATCTCACCAGCCCGTTTCTCCAGTAGAGCCAGCAGCGGCTTCCTCCATTGGCACCCGCGGAAGTGCAGCGGCTGAGGCGGTGGCAGACCTGTGGTTAACGGTTAGAAGAAAACAAGTAATTAGTCCTGATAATTAAATCCTCCAGTCCGCTACCGTGCGCCGTCGAAGCCACTCTTGCTGTTTTTGCTCAATTTACATAAACAGTAGAATCGGTCGGTTCCAAAAAAAAATAAAAAATGAGGTATTAGCAGATTAATTCTGTTCTATTATCTGCCAGCCGATAAGCAAATTAACAGTTGGCCGTGGAGAAACGACATGGAATAATGGCTGCCGGGAGATGAAGGGAAGGAGTGCGGTAGACGACGTGGTTTTGGCGCTAAACAACTCGTGGAACAATGAGGGCCATAAGCCGGCCGTGTGCTCCCACGGGGCCCCAAAGACTTTGCTAAATTGTGTGTGTTTTGACTAAAGTGTGTTTGTCTCTTTTTATTTGCCTCGTTAGTCCTTTTCCGGCGCATTTGCATAGCCCTGCGTTAGCACATAAGTTATATTTGGGAGCATACTGTGAAGATTTGTGCGCTTTACCTGTTTTTCTATTTCATCCCGTTGGCTTCCTGTTTACTCGAGTGAGGGGGGGGTCATCAGTTAGGGATGTGCTTTATGTCTCTCATTAGAGGGCCTCTTTGATTTCATTAATTACTGACCTACTGCTGCCACTGCGGTGCTTTGGCACAATTTGGCATTCCAACCTCTCGCGTTTTACTGCTGCTGTTGTACTCTGCATTATTTATTTGGCTTGATTATGAACAGACATGATTAACCAAGGAGTCCCTCTGCGTGTGCATTGTTGATTAAGAATACAATTGCTCGCTAGGCTAAAAAATGAATTACTTTCTCTCCTTGAAATTTGCTTATTTTGTGGTTGTGTATTAGCCTCAATACATTAGTGACTATATCACAAGCTTCAATGCCCCACCAAAAATAAATGTTACAATGAGTTGCTGCACAATTAATCGAATTTTAATCGCAATCACAATATCGGTTGCCACGATTAATTAAGCCGATCCTCTGCGATATTAATATTTAAAAAGCCGGCTATACTGTACATGTCAGATCGAGCACGTTATCATTGTGCCACCAGAGGGCACTGTTTCCCACAATCGTCTGCTTTTCTCAACCCAATATATTCTATACCAGTATGAAATGGCGTTGAGTTGCTCACATTTTGACTGCCAATCCATTAAAATTTGCATAAAAGTAAATAATGTGCTTGGTTCTAAGTAGGCTTCATTTTTTTTTCATTGGTTTGCACTCAGCAAGTAATTTAGCTGTGTGCCAAGTTTTTGCCACGTCTTGGTTGGATTTCTTTAAAATTATTTTGGGTGCGGCCCGGTACCAATTGATCCACGGACCGGTACCAGTCCGCGGACCTGTGGTCTGGGACTGCTGCAGTAGATCATAGGGGTCAAACTTAAGCCCCGGGGGCCAGATCTGGCCCGCCACATCATTTTATGTGGCCCGCCAAGCGCCAGTTTTTTTTTGTTACCAATATCCCTTTTGAATAATATTTAGCGGCCTCTGGTTTCAAAACGTGTCATTTCTTTGACCTCACAGTCAAAATGGCCCTCCGACAGAAACTCAAGTACAGTGTGGCCCATGATAAAAATGATTTTCACACCCATGCTGTAGATGAGTAACAATTCTCAACTTCTGCGGAAGTACTTGCAAGCAATCATTATACCTTGCAAGCAATCATTATACTTGAAGAGTCTTGTTTTTTTGAGTCATGTTTGTAGTCAGCGCCGATTGGCTCTCAGGTTCGTCGTCCTATTGACTGCTATGACCAAGCCATCTTTTCGTCTCCCTCTCTTTTTTTTCTGCGCAGCTAGTTATAGACAGCATTGACCGATTGCCTGACAGTCCCATCGATCCCCAAGGTCACACTACCGGCTATTGACAAATGGTCTCCCGAACCCCCTGCACTCCCTCCATCATTCCCTCCCTCACGTTCTAAACTCTTATATTTTCCATTCTCTGCCCTTTCAACTAACCTTTTGGAATACATTTTTTCACTAATGTCATCGGCAGTACTAGCTTCCCGCGCAGCAGCAAATTTTTGTGTTCCGCCTTCTTTCTTCTCAACTGTTCATCGATGCAGCATGGATCGAAGGGAAAGATAATAGAGGTTCGGGCCACTGGGGAGTCGGCATTGGCATCTCCGACATAGCGATGACCCGACTCGGATGATAAGAAGAAAAAGTAAAAATGATTGATACGCATGCAGGTGAAGAGGCACCGTCACTTTAGTCAATTACGTGGAAGCAGTGAAAGCCAAATACGCTCAAGTGGATGGTGAAGTGTGAAAGATAAAACAATAGGCTTGAAAAACATGAATGAAAAAATCCTTGTAAATGTCTTTTCATCTATGACTCGATCTTGGATTTAATTACTACAGTACAAAGATTAAAACATTAACGTTAAACAAATATCTGTTTAGTTTTCTAGCCTCTATCGATCTATCTATATACATTTACACGGTGTACGAGATTAATCCCTTCCGCGGTTGGGATCGTAACGCGAATTTTCCATATGGCGGGCAATCCAAACGTATGTTATTTCGCGAATGCATATAAAAACATCAAAATTATACGTACCGTATTTTCCGCACTATAAGGTGCACCTAAAAGCCTTAATTTTTTTAAAAAGGTGATGAGTTATGAGCTGAGTTATTTTTGTTATTACTTTGAGTATAAGTTTTAAAATTTGTCATTAATTGAGGGTGTGCCTTATAATCCGGTGCGCCTTATATTGCGGAAAATACGGTACATATTAAAAAATGGTCTCAAAATTGTATGGTAAATGCTATGTGTATATAATATATATGTATACAATTAAACAACATCATAAATATAGAAAGGATTTATTTCCCTTTATGTGACATGCTTGTTGTGCCTATATTCCTTAGGAAGGGTAGCCTAGCCTAGGCTAGCTTCATATTTCTTCATTATCTCCAGCTTCGTTACCATATAAATCATCTTCTTACTTCTCTCTTTAACATCACTAGCAATCTTGGGACCCATGGAAGTAAAATGCACAATAGATAGTTATTTTAAGTACTCAGACGCAATCCAGTCCGTAGCATGCCGCCATTTTGACGCCGACCAATAGCAGACCATTATCTTAGGGAGTCGTGACGCAGACCAATAGCAGACCTGCATCTGAGTGACGCGTTGCAGGGCAGGCAGTTTGATGGGACCAGACGATAAGGAATAAAGGACAAATCAATAAATCGAGCATCTTTTCACCCTGAATTTGATTTCATACTCTTGATCTGTGCAACTTGCAAAAACCTTTAGACTTTCCCAAGGGAGCGTATTACATTTATATGCTTGTGTAGTGTCGCTGGTGTAGCATTAAAGGATTTAGTGTAAACGTGTGTGCATGTTGCATGTTCCTAAACATGAGTGCGGCACACCAAATATAGGCTTAGCCCTAAAGTGAAGGAGGTTTAAAGATGAGGTCGGTCTCTAATTTTTGAATGTGAAATAATCCACTCTTACTGACATGCTCACCAGATGGCTAATGCCTATGTATTAACCTAGTTTGACATTTGCTTTTTCCAAAACA
Source organism: Hippichthys cyanospilos (assembly GCF_059441005.1). Taxonomy (NCBI): domain Eukaryota; kingdom Metazoa; phylum Chordata; class Actinopteri; order Syngnathiformes; family Syngnathidae; genus Hippichthys; species Hippichthys cyanospilos. The sequence continues at coordinate 6,963,374 of NC_142389.1, read as the reverse complement.
TTATATTCCTATTATAGCTTCAAGATGGAGGTTATTGGAAATGACTGGAGACTGTTAGCGGATGGACTGCAGCATAGACAGCCAAATGTATTTTCCATTACGGGCCAGGAAGAAGCAAGTAATGAAAAGCAAGTAATGATGCATGCTTGGAAATATTATATACACATTTATTTCTCCCCCGGGGAAACATCGCATCATTATTGTTAATGCTTGAGTAGAGTCGCAAAGTAGCTGTACAACTGGGGAGGTACAGTATTCGCGTCTTGGTGGGTTCATATGTGATCATTTAATATCAGTGAAGCTCATGAGGTTCAGACGCCCTAGGATGTTTTGGAAAACAGCAAAATATGTTCAAATTCTACCTGGTCGTTTTATTTGTACGCACGTTTGACCTCCATCAGTCGTCTGCGGAGCTGCAGGCATCCCTCAATCATTTATCTCGTAGTGAATAAACATGGGCGCAAAATTGATCAAACAGCAAGGGAAAAGTCTGAAGGTGGTTGTTGAAGAGCACTTTTTTGGCTGATGTAATTCACGAGTCGCTGCTGGCGGAAAACTTTGTCAGCAAAAAAAAACTTACAGGTCCTCAACCTTGCGAGCAGGAGGGACGTTGGGGGGGTTGTGTCTGGCTAAGAAAGCGTTAAGTGAGACTGGTAAAGGAAATAGATTGGAGGCGACAGGCTGACTGATTGCAAAGGCACGATAGTAACAACGGGGACAACGTATAGGTGCGATAAATGAAGGCGTGGGGAGGAGCTGGATGAAGGTGTTGTAAATGATAACATGAGATGATGACGCATCGCTCACCGCGTTGTCTCGGGGTCTCAGCTGGCTCTTGTCGAGATAGTGGCCTGAATGAGTGTCGAGTTAAATAATGCGCTTTGCTACCTGAAGGAGGCCGGCCTGGAAATCCGCTGCAACGGGAGAGGAAGTTGTGGCGCGCTGCAAAGTTGGATTTTTTTGAACAGGTCCTCGGAAAGTTTGGCCAATAAGGGCACCTTACAGGAATGTGTTTGGTCCTGGTTCTAAATGCAGATGCAAAATAAAGAAATAGACCCAATAGGGAAGCTTTTTGAACTTGATCATCAAACTCAATATTTTATGCCAGTCATGCACATTAGTCTTTGTGTAGTATTCAACCAAGCAATTTTGCAATGTAATTCGCTTTTTTAAAGTTTAATACCAGTATAATTCAGTGCTTCTCAATTATATTTTGCAAAGCCCGCCCCCAAGGAAAAGAAAACCTATTATCTATTTTTAAAAAAAAGTTTAAATATTCCTACAGCTGTATCCTTTAACATTCCCAGAAAGAGAAAAAAAATCTATAAAAATGAGTTTTTAACAACTGTTAACTACATTTTCACAGCGATTATACAGGTAAGTCCAAATCAGAAAAAAAAAAAAAACGGCATCACATTTCCTGGAAAAAATCTACTCGTTCTTATTTAATGCGATTATAACCATGCCTGGAAAAAAAAAAATCCCAATATTTATTTTTAATTATATTTCATATGGCAAACACAAAGCCTTTTCTATCAGGCAAACCCCCCTACTACCTTGTATAATAATCTATTTAATTCAATCATTAAGTTATTTAATTCACTTTGTTTTGTCTTTGTATAAATAGCTGGAAAATAATTTTTTGGGTTTTTAAACCTATTTCGATTAATCAACAAAATAATCAACAGGATTATTGAAATAATTGTTTGGTGTCTGCATGAAAGTGTGATTAAAAAGCATTTTTGTTTCTCAACCAATTATTATTTAGTACTCTTTGATGATTATAACAAAACCAAACAAATGTTGAAACGAGAGCATTTATTGTTTTGTTTTTTTTTTTCACCCAACCTTTTGGAATGGATTCAATTGCTAGCTTTGCTAGTTTGCTATTTTTTCAAAGTAAAAGTAGATTTTTGCAAGTGTCTTTTTTTTGATGAATCATAAAAAGTCATAAAAAGCAATGAATGATCACTGTTGAGTGACTTCTAAACATTACTTGATTATTATGATGTTGAAATTGATTAGTTGTCGATTATTGATATATTCTATCCGCTTTAAAAACAAGCATTTGAGGAATCCTGTTCAATTCATAGCAGACTTCAATGATTTTTTTTTATCTTTTCATGAATGTGTTTGCCATTTATATTTTTAAAACCAAGCTATGTAGCCATCACATGATTTCACATTTGTATCTCTTAATGCAAAATTGACAGTGTCTGCCTATGTAGTTGCACGGACATGCTGCATTTTCAATTATGGATGTACAGTATATGTACTTTTTACTGTACCGACGCAGTTTCGACGTCCCATTTCAGCTTTGAACATGTCTTTGCACAGATGTGAATTTTTCCTGCGGAGAAATGAACTCTGTCTTACGCAAGCGTATTTAGAACTGCCTGACTGAGCTTGACGCAGTTGTTAGCTCAGCCGCCATGATTTTCACCATGAAATTATTGCAATATGCGCTGCAGCGGTATGCAAGTAATATTGCCCATTTATGGATAATGATAACACGCAAACAAACGGCAAGAACAATTTGAAATGTTTACTTTCGTTTGCTCACGCTATATTAAGCACACCTGCACAGTTTAGATTTTTAATTGGACTGAGCTTGATAATACACAGTGAAGCCAGAGGCAATTTTGAGGGGGTCTATATAACAATTATGTTACTGTGAAAATTATGACTTTGAAGGTCTTTGTTTGTGTCACTTTGCAGTGCCTCAAGCAAATGCACGCCAGCGCTCACGGTTCCTTTAGCTTTCGGCGATTTGGATATACTCCCAAAAGTTTCCTCGGCATATCATTCCATAGCTGATATATATTTTGTGTCATCTATCCCCGTTGATTCATGAGGTTCTGGCTACGGGAACAGAAATCTGCGTAAATGGCCCATGACAGCGTTTGTAGCTCGTCCATGAACTGGTCGCTTCCAAGGACGAGCTGAATTACGTCGGATGAGCGGAAGTGGCTTTTTGTCTATATTTTTGCTCTGCCGTGGTATCAGGCTAGGAATTTTGCAGTGATTTATTTCAGGGACTGAATGCTGTTTTAGTACAGTGACGGCCCATTACCCAAATAGCTCTCCATTCTTATCCATTCTTCTCTAATGCTACTGTTGATCGACTACTTTATGATATCAGTTTGAATTTGTTTTTTTCTTAAGTGGTGGGAGGATGTTCTGTTTCAAGTTGTATAGCACACTTCCTCTGCTGTCATTTTTTTTTTCCGTTAATCAAGATTTTTGTGGTCATCACTGTCTAATTACCGTATTTTGCGCACTATAAGGCACACCTAAAAGCCTTATTTTTTTTAAGAAAAAGCTGATGGTGCGCCTTATATGGATCAATATTGAGATTGGGATTCGTAGATGGGGAATGAAGTGATAAAGTAAGCTTTCATTTGTGTGTTTACAGTTGAACAAGGTTGACTGAGTTATTATGCTATTGAGAGTTTAGTTATTATTTGAGTTATTATTATTAGTGTTAAAATGTGTTGTCCTATATTCAATTCCGATTTTTGGGGGTTTATATGATTCAGACTCAATTATTGATTCAAAATGATTCAATTCAATGAAAAATAATGCTTGAATTTGTGCCAAAAAATTAACATACCACATTAGTCTGCTTTTGTTTTCCCACAAAAAAAAGCAAGTAGGCAAATGCTACTCTTTGAAGCCAATTTGATCCAAATGTTTTGTTTTATTTGTTTATTGTTCTTCCCCAAACCATAAAAAATGAACAGATTTGTATTATGGATAAAGGTGGGTCAAATTGACCCAAAAATGAGGTCAGTCTGTTTCGACCCATAATAGAGTCATATTTGACCCAACTATTCACCTTTTGCCCACACAATGGATTTGCACATCTTAGTAATTTTTCAATGAGCTTTGATGATGCTGTATGACCTAGAATGACTTTTAAATTTAGAGTTGTACATTATCAAGATTCAATAGCATATTATTCTTGGCTTGGTGATGTTTTTACGGTATTTCACTTGATGATGTATCCAAACCTTTGACTGGCTGCGCACATGCTGAAAGGCATTTTGAGAATATTTCCAGTTCAAACATGGCCTGTCCCCGTCTACTCAGCTGTAATAAAATCCAGAAGCACTCTTGGCATTTTCACTATATTAATCCACACAACTAATTACAAGCTTTTAACAGCCTCAAATAAACACTTGTCCCTTTTGGCCTGTGGTTGCTCTCATGCTCTTTTATTTTTTGCTCCCTGTTGGAATTATGTTGTTTACATTTTTTGTAAGAAAAAAAAATGCATTATCGGCTGTGAGAGCTGCAATCCATTTCGGCATTGCTGTTTGCTTCATTTCAAAAGTCTTTTTCAGTGGTAGTGCAACTGTTTTGACAATTGTAGTGTTTAAAGGTTCTAACATGTTTCCTTTTTTTATAATCCACGTTCTAATTATTCAAATGCTCATAAATCTGAAGTTTCACGGCAGACACGTCATTTTAAAAACAATAGTAAAAACCTTCGTCTACATCAAGGATGCGCTATACATCGATTGCAAATGGATTATTTGTAGATTACACGCGATGCCTCCCAAAAATAAATAACATAATCGACAACAATAAGGCTTTAAGCTAACTGCTAATTCCTGTCAAAGCGCTTCTGTTATCGTTGGGAGTAATTTAAGAGTAATGTTTTTTCTTAGGTTTGGTCTACATATAAGCGCCTAATTTAAATTCATTTTACCCCCCGCCCCTTAAAAATTAACAGTTTTACTCCACATGGACATTTTTTATTTTAATTTCCAAACATGTTGGAAATTTAGGTTTTTGCCTTGTCACAAAGATAAATTCCTGCATGTTCATTTACTCTCCAGTAAAAAGGGTATCGATTAAACTTTTTGGAATTTTACATTGTAATTTGAAGAAGTTCAATCACATCCAATGAACACATCTGTTGTGCAGAAAACACATCTCGCTAAAAACTCAATTTTTCCTTTAGTCCAAAATAGCTTAGTGTCATTCTTTTTTTTTTTTTCACTAAAATACAGAGTAAGGTAGAATCTTGCTTTCTTACTTGTCGGGTAACACTTGGCACTGAAAGAGTTAATGTGACGCATGCTGCCTGTATCCATGACCAGACAACTCAGGTTCCCAAAAATACTTCACGTTCTTTTCCAGTTATCAGCAAAAACACGTTTATATAACTTTTGTAAAAACACCATCTGCTTGGCGTTGCCAGGCAGTCAGAATAAGAAACTAACATTCTATTGATTCATCATAGCTGAACACCCATCCATCCATCCAGTCTTTAGCCTCTTATCCTCGCTAAGGTCGCTGGCTTGCTGTTGCCTATCCCAGTCATCTTTGGGCAGTTGGCGTGCATGTTTTTGGACATAAATAAATATATAATACGTAAAACTTTCAAGTACTGTATTTTCCGCACTATAAGGCGCTTCTAAAAGCCTTATTTTTTTCGTTTTTTAAAGCTGACGGTGCGCCTTATCACGTGTGCCTTATATATGGATCAATATTGACATCAGTTGAACAAGGTTGGTCACATTGACATTGAGTTATGTTAATTGAGAGTTTAGAGTTATTATTTCAGTTATTATTAATATTACTTTGAGTATTATTACTATACTGTGATTGAAAAAGTTTTAAAATATGTCATTAATTGAGGGTGCACCTTATCATCCGGTGCGCCTTATATATGGAACAGGTTTTAAAATATGTCAATAATTGAGGGTGCGCCTTATATATGGAAAAAGTTTTAAAATGTCATTAATTGAGGGTGCGCCTTATAATCCGGGGCGCCTTATACTGCGGAAAATACGGTAGATAAAATTAAAACCATGGAATAAAACTGAATGCACTATAATTAAACTCATATTTTTTTCAACATGGCAATCTTCATAGCCTCTTTTTTTATTTTATTTGATTTAAATTTTTTCGGTTTGAACATCTTACTTTGTGCTATTTATTATAGTTATTTATAGTTATAATCATTTATAGTTGGGTACCCACAATTAGACGGTAGAGTTTAACAGTAAAATATCACCAGTACAGACGTGCAGGCAGTAGTTTAAGCCTCGCAAAGCAAGGAAGTTCATCTAACCTGCTCCTGAGTTTCCGTGTTCTCCCCCAAGGGCTGTATGGGTTCCCTCCGACTGCTGCCGCTTCCTTCCCGGCACTAAAACACACTAATTGGGTTAATTAGAGACTAAATTGCCTGTAGATGTTAGTGCCTATGTGAATGGTTGTATGTCTCCTCAGGCCTGTTTCTACTAAGCAGTTCAATGAAGTTTGGGCGCTGAAAAATATTCTGTTTTAGGATTCTCCAGCTGTCAACATAACCGCATGGTACCTTTTCTGACATCCTTCCGTAAGGGTTTCAAGACAGTGTTGATTGGTTGACAGCGAAGCATCAAATCCTTGCCACAACAGGAATACAACTGGAAATACATTTTTCTTCTCGCAACGAAGCTTGTATTCTGAAAACCAAACACAAAATACAAGATGTCCTTTATTGTTGGCCCTCTGTTTTTTTTTGTTTTTATTTTCTGTACTGTGCCGCACTTTACTACAACTTCCATCCACCACGGCATGTATTTTTTATAGCGCTTATCCTTTTTGCGGGAAGCTGGAGCATATCCCAGCAGATGTGCGGAATATACTTTCAGTTCATCGCAGTGCACACATAGAAGACAGACAAAATCACATGTTCACTAGTCCCAATCAGCATGCGTGACTTAACGAGAAATAATTCCATCATCTCATAATAATTATCATTTACAATTATTCTTATAATTATTATTATTTGATTTACTTTATGAAAGTTCTCAGTGTCAGCCACACAACTTATTGCAGTATTTTTTAATTAATTTTTTTTTTATGCTGACTCAACGAACGCTAAGTGGCTCTTAGCTATATCCTGTTATATTATGAGTGTGCAATGTATATTCTTGTGCATGATATTTGCTTTTAGGTCTTAAAATAATTTTATTCCCTTGCAATATTTTTCGTTGACACAAAAATACTCGTGTGCTGCTTGCTTTGCAGTTCTGAATAATATTTAATGGAGAGTTAAGATATTTCATTTTGATATAGATATAAATACGTGTACATTTTTAAATGATTTTATTTGAGCTATAGAAATATTTGTCAGTTGTTTTCATGTTTTACGGTTTGAAAATAATTCAGATGAATATAAGGAAATTCTGTCATTCAAAGCACATGCCTTATTTTTGGGACATTAATGGATATATTAATATTATAATATAATATTATAATATTTTCCTGAATCAATTAATTCAATATTTTTTTCAAAGGATTTTTGCATCCTTCAAGTGCCCCCATTTGAGAACCACTGATATAAAGCATAGGGACTATAAGCTGTTGTACTCAGTTTTACTCCTTTTGTGAACTGTGATATCTATTGATGATACTTTTTTCCTTTAAATTTCAATTTATTTTTATTTATTTCAGATTTTAAAGCGTTTTTATGTTCAACAAACAAATCAAATTAAACACAACCCAGATATATTCAGCCCAGTGGTGTTCACCCTTTTACAGTACTGAAAATTTGACTGAGTAAAAATTCAAAATCGACAAACATACGTGGCACTTTTTCTGCTATATCAGTAGGATATATTTGATTATTTTTTATTAACGGCGCTACACTAGATCTTTTTTTGTTGCTGTTGGCAATTGCTGAGTTACTTGTGCAGATTATTGCAAGCATAATTGTGAAACAAACTCAAGGACGAAATTTCGCAGCATTCACCCCTGTATCACCACCATATTATATTTTGTCATGACTTGGCGGCTTATTCCAGCGAATTATATAGATAAAGAAACACATGAACCGTGCGGCGATCCGGCCATTCATCATGAAGTTAATTGCATGCCGGACTTGAGCGGGAGGACAGCCCCAGTGTCTTTACAGTATGTCACATTACACAAGTTGAAAGTTTAATGACTCTTTTAACAGGAGAGACCAGTTTGAAGTTAATGTGCTCTGCTGTTACAGCTGCTATTATGGTCCTGCTGTGCGTGCGTGCGCACGCGCGTGTCTGTGACAAAGTGGGTTTGCTGTCACCATTTATCTAAAAAGATAGAATGTGTGTATGCGTGCGCACACACTCTTGATTTGCGCCTGTGTCCATTTATACAGAGCATTTATCTTTTATGCGCCTGTTTGTGTTTTTATGTGACACTTCATATCCCCGTCCATTTATCCTTTTTATCTGTTCTGCGGTGGTACTGTATTACACTATTGCTTTTGTTCAACTACGTCTTATCACCCCTCCCGTGTCTTTAAGCGGTGGGGTGGCGTAGTAAACAGGAAGATAATTTCTCATGTGAAGCGCTGAGATTCAGGCCACCCGCGTCCCTTGTTCTCGCCCGTTTTCTCAAGAAAGGACGGTAAATTCACGCCGAGCTCAAGGCTGATTTGTCTTCAATATTTAGGGGGCAAGTGAACGAGTGTCCTCGGGCATCAACGCGATCCTGCGCAAAGTGGCTCAATTATTCATCTGGGATGCATGTTTTTAAAATGCTTCTCCAGAACGTACAGCTCCCTGGTTAGGCGCAGGTTTGACTACAAAGATTCAATTTCACTGAAATCATCAAAAATATAAATGTGTGGCCGGATGAGTGTTTTTTTTTTTTTTTTTTTAATCATGTTTTCCTTGAGGCATTTTTATTACCCTTGTAAAGTCCTTCTGGGTAAAATATTCAAAGCTACTTACAAATTGACCTCTTACCAAGCTTTGAAAGTTAGAATGTTGTAAGTGTAAAAATGACCAAACCAGTGAGCTTCTGAAGTCAGTATTATACTGTCAAGCCTCATTGCATGATTGTCATTTATTGTTAATTTATTAATTATGATTGTTAATAATTGTAAAAGGCATTTCAAATAACAACTTTCTTTGTGAATGGAGGGACTACTTTCATTGTTACTATTACTATATTACTATTTATAAGTCTAGGATGCTTTGAGAATCAGTTAAAAAATTCCCACTTCTATTTCTACCAGGAAATACCACTGGTACTGTGTATAGCATAGAACACGATACTTGTACAGAAAAACGTGCCTGAGGAGTGAAAGTTTTCACCAAACGCCTATAATACATAGTAATCAGTGTACTCTATAATAACACACATGATTAGCACATATTATCGATATATTTCTGCAGTACTAGATTGTTAATTCATGAGAAATTATACAAGGCATTGGCTTGTGTATGGAAAAGTTACTAAACAGAATCTGTAGCTAGGTGTGTAATGCACTGCTGGGATGTCATTTCATGTTATTCCTATACACACTGCGATGTTTTTGTTTTTTGTTTTTGAAAAGCTGTGGGATGCATTGTCCCAAAAAGAGTGAAAGGGTTAAAACATTAAAGTATATTTAGACTATTTACGAAAGAGACTCTAAAACTCAAGAGTAATTACATTTGGATTATTCACCAATATTCAGATGATGTGGTGGATCTATAGTAATGTATTAAGTATGGAAGTGCTACGAGAGTTATGTGGCATATTGCATGCCGGCTGTGTTGACTTAAATCCGTCTGGCTTCTGTTTGGTTGTACTGGTGGGTCGCTTTCTCCACAATATATAACTCATCGGTGAAATGATGTCCAAATTGAAAGACTCTGCTTGATTGGTTTATAGCCACTCACTAGCTAGCTAGCTTGTCAATTAAAAAAATCAAAAAACAAAACTCCAATGCAATGGTGCACATTGTCTAATAATCTCTTATTTTCATACAACTTTTTGGCTGCCTTGAAATGAAGGTCAAGACCTTAACTTTTTCAGCGCTGAGAGTTAGCGGAAAAGGCAACCCGCTGATCACATTATTTTGTATAAATATGGACATGAAAATGTATCATTTTGTTAATAACTCAAAACTGAATGAATACTGTTTATTTTTCTCCACAGTGTTAACATTGAAATACTGTGACTTTCCATTTGTTACATTTGTCTCGATGAAGTAATTAAACCCAATTAAGAACAATTACAACAAATAGCAATTGTAGTACGAGATTGTTATGCTAACATGTCACATTAGTATTTTGCAACATTTCTTTACACCGAATCTCTTCGGTAAGTAATTGCAAGACTCCCGAAAATCAACTAAGCTTCGCAAATATCACATATTCCTGTGAGAGTCCAAGATGAATACCAAGTCACGTTCTTTCCAATTCCTCCCCCTGTGTTATATGCATCCTCGTCTAAGTTCCCAGTGCCCTTTTCCACTCTTCTGTTGTAGGAGAGGGATAATACCTGGACAATAGCTGGCCCAACTAAGCATCGGCCGACACCGCTTATCCAGGTCTCGGTGCTCTCTCCTCAGCTTTTCTCAGCTCTGCTTTTGGCTCAGTGTCGACTGGCTGATAAGTAGCCGCTGGGTCACGGGGAGGACAGCCAATGCCGGGCGCTAATCCCAGCATGAAACTATAGAATATTACAGAGACGAATTATAAAAATGAGCCCCTTTCAGTGGGATGGATTTAAGCCGTCTGCCTTTGTTAACGTGCGCGTCGTTGTGTTACTAAGAGCTATGTTTCACCAGGGAGAGCTATCTTTCTGCCTGGCAGAGTGGTAGGTAAAAACCTAGCACCTAAAAAAACTCTCACACTCTAAACTGAGTGTAAGGGCCCCTTTAGTCTTTGAAATGCCCCCCATGTGACATTGCCGCCTTCAACTGAATCAAAAGAAAGCTCTTGTTGTACAAAGAGAAGGTGCAGTACCAATAGCAGACCAGCATCTCCGTCATGTGAGGGTCATGAGAGTTGTTTTTGTTGCAAAGCGGGGAAAATACCATAAAGAGGGGACAAAAAAAAATTCTCCACATCGCAACATGAAATAACGTTATGACCCTGTAACCCGGGGTTCCACTGTATTTTGTATTGTGTTTGGTTTTATACAGATGCACAGTGACCACAGCGTTGCTTGCTTTAAAAAAGTAGCTTAGTTAGACTGCAAGTTACGTTAATTGCTTAACTACACCAATACACCCTGATGCACCCTGTTTAACATAAACATGACATCAGGTTACATCACTGGAAGTGTTTTTAGGAGCGAGGTTAAAGAACATGACTTATAATTGATTAAAAAAAAAACTTTTCAGACTTTCAATTGATAAATTTGCTACTTGTTTTTAATATATAAAATAAAATAGCCTCTTGACGTAACAAAATACAAATAATTCTTTATACACTGAAGGCAGACTTACTTGTTAGTTATAATGGCAAAACTTGGCAAAATCTATATTGTGCATCGTTTATAAATAATGATTAACTTTGAGAACAATTGCATACTGCTCTGCTATACGTTTTTTTTTTCTCGCAAGAAACATTAATTTTAATGTTTTTTTTGATACAAACTCAAAATACTACCTGTAATTATTTGCATCTTGAAAATGCCAGGATACCACTCAGACATGAATCTAGATGTTCTGTTAAATTTTTGCTGGTGCATTTTATAACCCGGTGAATTTTATAGTCTGAAAAATAGGTAACTTTAATCTGAATACTTGACCTGGAATAGTGAATAGTCGAAGCAGACGAGCCAAAAACAAACAGATGATATCACACTGTCTGCTGGAGTTGCTAAATACAATAGTTTGTGCTGGTTTGATAGAAATTTCTTTTTACATTGCCCATATTAAGACTCTGTATCTGTAGGTTAAAAATAATATACATTAGACGCACATTTTTTAGCAAAGCATTGGCTACCGTTGTTTTCGCGACTCTTGCTGTTTTCAGAGTTTTCCCTTTGCCGGAAAATAGTCTTGTTTGAACTTAATAAAGTGTTTAACTTTTCATTTGCTGCTAAATCCTCACGAGAATACGATCCGGAAGACAAATAATACATACACAGACCTCACCTTGTACAATGATAACTGCACCGCAAACTGCTGACACAAACATCCAGTAACTTTTTAGCTGATGTTGAAGTCACCGTATCCCGGAAGGTCCCGAGGGTTGCGAGCAGTCTTGCGCCGTAGCAGCATACCCTCATGGGATATATTGTTTGAGTGCGGGTATGGTGCGCATCTGCGATGTAAAGTGTGATTCAAGCCATAGGGCTTAAGCAGGATGTCAAGTTTTTACAATACGTAATATATTTTCCGAGGTGATAAAGGATGAGACTATGCCGTCGACGTTAATATGTTTGTGCTGAGTGAGCTGACAGAAAGAGGGTTGCTTTGTTTTGTGCGCCGTGTACTGAATAAAGTTTGATGTTTTGTGATTAATAAAGTGTTGGAATTAAATATGAATGGTGTGTCAGGGATCCAAGCTCAGCCTTTGTATTTTGCGTTATTTGTTTTGTCAGAGGCTTATTTTTTAAATTCGTTTTCTGAGGAGGCTAAAGTCATATTTGAGAAATAGTGAGCTTGTTTGAATTCAGATCCAGATTGGACTTTTTGATAACAAGTGCTGGGAACGTTACTATATAAAAAAATAAGTACAGTGGGCCCCCGGTTTATGAACTCCCTGTTTTACACACTTTTCATCTTACGAACGTGGACCGCGGCGTTTTGTGTCCCTCTCTTACGCACAAACCTTTCGTCTTACGAACAATCCAACATGCCGGTCAGTGTGTCCGCACTATTTTTTTCGCTTTGCTGCATCAACAAAAATAACTTTTCTCGCATTTCATTTTTCCTTTGTATATTTGTTATTTAATTTAACTGTACAGTAGATTATGTTACTAATTTTTAATACGTGTATAAAGTCGTGATGTTTTTACCTAAGGTTTTTGCACGCGTTGCACACATTCACTGATTAACATAGGATTGGATGGCCCGTCATACGAGCAATTCGAGGTACGAGCATAGCCGCTGAACGGATTAAGTTCGTAACACGGGGGCCCACTGTAGTTACATTGCTTAAGAACAGGAAATTAAAATAAATTAGCTAGTCTTTGAATTATATTAAAACAGTGGCAGACTGGTTGGCATTTCCCCCTCACTGTTAAGAGGTCGCAGGTTCGCTTCCGGCTCTGCCAACCTGTGTGGGGTTTGCATGCTATCCCTGTGCCTGCTATATCCCTGTGCCTGCCTAGTATTTCTCTGGTTTCTTGCCACGTTCCAAAAACACAATCGGGCACTCTAAATGATGCTTGAAGACATTCCAGTGCAGAAATCCCCTTCCCAAAAAATCAGTTTCTAGTGGCACCGAGAATCTACAGATTCAATACTGTATATGGCACTAAAAGGTACCAGACTCCAGTGGCGCGCTAAATGACACCAAATGACTTTTTCGGCTTGGCTGGGATCTGCATTGTACAGACTGCTGTTCTTATGTTGTAATGATTACAAGGCTTGCATTTATTTTGTGTGTGAAAATGTGTGCGTGTGCGTCAATTTTGAAAGTTAATAACTTAATTTGAGCAACATTTTTTAATATTTTTATTTATTTGTTTTTTGCAAGTTAATTCCAGGGACAGAAAGGAAGCATTCTAATAGACAATATATGTTAAGCATTTTAAAAGGTTAAAAGTTGAATATAGGGCCCCACATATTGAATATTTCAGTATTTAAATATCCGAGTGATCATTCAATAGAATGTCTGTATTCATATGAACTATTTTTAAACACCTCAATAGAAACAGTCCAATGATTCCCTTTTTCACATCTAGTCAAGTGAAAATGGATTTTGGCTTATACACTGTTGCTGTCAATGACAATCATTGACTTAGCTTTTTCACCGCCTGCCCTGTCAACGTGATTATTTGATTTCTATACTTGTCAATGGCAATAAACGAGTTAAGCATTTTTGTCGTGATTAGTTACCGAAGTCTTTTTTTTTTATACATTCTTTCATACATTCTTTATACATCTTGTCAAGCCTTGCTATTGATGAACAAATATTTATGAAACCACCTTTGAGTCAGTCATGGCTGTTAAAATGTCACAGCTATTCGTCATAGCGAATGGAGTAAGTGGCCTTGTCCTATGTTCCCTAAGAGATTCTTCTCATCTGTTTTGGTTTTCCGTTATACGTCTTTTTTTTCTACTACTGCCTCTCGTCTTTGTTCTCCGTTTCCCCAAAAGAGCCATTAGTGTGCCTAACTAGACTATGATTACATGACTTCTGTACTCATTGTGCGATCACAGTGCCAACTATTTCCTCTGAGTCGTCGACTTGACGTCTCACTAAGGAACATTTATCCCTTGGCGTTTAAGCAATGTTCATTCATTTGCTCTCATGTTCACTTTTTCTCCCCCTCATCTCTATTTTCCAGCTTTTCTCCATTTCATCTTTTTTTCCTCCCCTTTTCGCCCTCCTTTGCTGATTAGTTTCTCTCCCAGTGTCTCGCCTCAGCATTCCCTCAGCAGTTCTCCTGCAACCTTGCCCTCTGACGCTCTAATCTCCTCCAAAAGCCTCCATGTTATCGGCTAAGCACAGAACCATGCTTTTGGACAGCCGCTGGTGTTAACCCAAAACAATAAAGTTAAGTGTTTAGTAAATGATCTCTCATGGCACGTCAAGGCTTCACTTTCTGCACTCTAGCCAAGGCACTGCGGTTGGCTTTGGGGGCATTTAAAAAAAAAAAAAGAATAAGTACAAAACTCTTCGCCTAATGGCCTCGAAGCAATCTGTCCTCATAAAAGCAAATTGCTGTTCCTTTAAAGCTGGGATTTTCGCTCACTATTAAAGGAATTACAGTGTATAACATAGACTTGGAAATAATGATGAACCCAATTCATAAATAAACTTAGATTAAAAAAAGAATTTTGTCATACTATTTAAGATACTTCAGGGTCCTAGGTCATGATATTTTTACACTTTCCGCAGTTAAACATATGAATAGAAATTACGTTTGACACATCGATGATTCATTTTCTTATTAAATAAGATTTTTATCTAATCTAACCGCGTGGCTGCCACGCCTTCTTTATGATGCCATTCAATGTCACGACAACCAAATATATAGCCTTCATCGTGACTGCTTATCTTCACGAGGGTCGCGAAGTAAATGGAGCAAAAAAACAGGCTTTTTAGTGACATTCAAATGCAAAACAAGTGTTGAAACATTGTATTGACTGACACAGGTTCCTTTTACCAAATCGTTCCCTATGGGAAACCAGTATTCAGAACAAGCTCCACCCGCAGGTGACTGACGTTGAATGTCCGGCTCCCAGACACAATTTTCGCCATCATGACATTTCCTACAGTAAAACGTTGTAAATAATTATTGAAATGTAGCCGTTTACTCGGCCAAATCGGTGCAAACACTCAACTTTGGAATCAAAACAAAAGACGTGGATAAGGTTGACATGCACGGGAGCAATTTAGGGGAGCTAAACTAGGCTTTTCTCAAGTCAAATTTGTCTGCTCTGGCGGGGATTGTGTTAGAGCAAATAAGCAAGGAATGCCGAAAAATGCATCAATGAAAGAAAATAATATTTTGAGGCTGTTAAGGGTGAAAAATGAACATTCTAGCATGGTTAAAAAAAAAAAAAAAGTTCACTTTCCATAATAGGGCCCCTTTAAATATTTATCCAACAACTGTTGTGTCAATAATGTGCTTTTGAGCCTTTGCAGATTCACCCAAAACAATCTTAACATTTTCCTGTAAACTTCATATTCATGTGCATGGATGTTATGTTAAAAACTCCAATTTGGCTATATTAGCAATATATACATGCATTTTGACATTCACTTAACATCCTGATCATTTAGGAAACTGAATATGTACTGCTTAATTTTTTTTTTTTTTTTTTTTTTCAATATTGCTCTATAACACAGTGGCCATGTAAACTTGACAACATCTGGCAAACATCTGGTAAAAGCTTTAAAACATATACAGAAAATGCAACTATTTATTCTGTAACTAGCTAATTGTACTGTAAACACTGCTACCATAATGAATGGGTGGGTGGATGACTGTTTCTTTGACAGCTCCAACATGTTCATTGTGATCATGAAAATAGAATATACAAGATCAAAAGCATTTTTTTTTAAATTGAAGATAATTACATTATGTTTACAATTATTTAATTTAGTTCATATAAGTCACGTTGTAGTCAGGGTGATGTGTGTTTCAACACGCAATTAAAATGATGGTAGAAAAAACAAAGGGGAGAAAAAGAGCCCTTTTATGTATGTGTGCAAATGTTGTGAGAGTTTTGTCATTTTACTCCATTTTCATGCCGACAGTGATTGCGATGACCACTTGAATGGCACTGTAGTGACAATCGCCCTGCTGACCACCATTTTCGTTGCCTTGTGAGCTGTCCAAGGTTCTGAAAATGGTCCATTTCCAACTGGGTGCAAAACCATGCTGTTGAAATCAAATTTAATGGGCACAGATCAATGTCTTGCACAAAGTCAGACACTATTAATAGGTAACAGTAAAATAACACAATATGTCCTTGTTTTGACAAGCCTGCTTCGGAGTCAATGATCCTTATTTCATTATTCCAGATGTAGCTTGTCATAATGTACTTTTATGATTGCGTTTTTATAAAGTTGAGACAAGGGACTTTTTGTGAGTTGTCATGCACCGTCGGCAAACATATTTATCTAATCAACGTGTTTTTTTTCCTGCAGTGGTGCTGCTGAATTCTAAAGAGACTCAGGCAGAGCTGGGCTGGACCTCATATCCCCCCAATGGGGTGAGTTGCCTTCTTTTGTTTTCTTTGCCTAAGACTATATCAGCGTTTGTTGACGTGCTCATTTAGTTGCTGTGTTTCGTAACACAGCTGCCCACTTAACATCTGGCTCCTCGCCTTTCCCATCCTTTCTCACCTTGTTAATCTCTCTGTCTCAGAGCTAGTGCACAGCCGCACATCTGTTCGTGGAAGCACCATCAGGAAAAAGAATGCTGTAATGGTATTAGATTAAAAGTTGTAATTAGGCATTACACGGTCAGGATTTTGGAGTCAGCTAGTTTTTAAAAAAAATCTATCTATCTATCTATCTATCTATCTATCTATCTATCTATCTATCTATCTATCTATCTATCTGTCTGTCTGTCTGTCTGTCTGTCTGTCTGTCTGTCTGTCTGTCTGTCTGTCTGTCTGTCTGTCTGTCTGTCTGTCTGTCTATCTATACATCTATCTATCTATACATCTATCTATCTATCTATCTATACATCTCTCTATACATCTATACATCTCTCTATACATCTATACATCTCTCTATACATCTATCTATCTCTCTATACATCTATCTATCTATCTATACATCTATCTATCTATCTATCTATCTCTATCTCTCTCTATCTCTCTCTATCTCTCTCTATCTATCGATCTATCGATCTATATATATATATATATATATATATATATATATCCAATATTGCTATTCTCGGGGAAATTGGACTGAAAAAAAAAAACCTATGAAAATTGTTTGACATCTTTTGAAATACATTTGGTTGAAAAAAACAGAAAAAGACAACCCATGAACCCTAAAATTCTGATAAACATTAAATACTTGGATATTGGGGCAAAAAAGTACAAAAAATGTACACTTTGCCAATGTTTTGAATGTGTAAGGAAGCTGCAGTACCCTTGACAACACTTAACAAAATAATTTATCAAGAGGGCATGGAGAATATTAGATGCTCTCTAACGATGTTTCTATTTGTGCACGCTGTGTTAGACATTATCGGATTATCACTTAAATTCTGAAGGTAGCGGACCATAACGTCTGTGGAACAAAATCAAAATCAATCATCACTAAATGGCTATATGCAGCATGTTATTTTTGTATTTATAGGAATCCATGAGAACAACAGGGTCCCCCATAAAGCAACACGGCTGATATTTTGGTATTTTCCCGAGTTTTCTCATGACGATCCAATGGAGTTTCTCATCCGCTCGTCCAATGATTTACACTTTGACTCTTGGAGAAAACAGCTTGTTGGCAACCCAGCGTGCGTGAGAGCACAAACACAACAGTTTGACGAGATTGCATCCACTTGTCGTGCTGCCTGTCAGATTGGCCGCTCAATGAAAGAATCAATTGTAGCATCAATCGCTCCCCTTCTGAAAAGACCATTTGTCACCATGGCACTAGTGTTGTTTAGCACAAGACCAGCACTAACAAGCCGTTTCAATGCCTCCTTTGCTGCTTGACTCTTCGAAGGCTGAAAAGAACTCCCGATCAATAATGAATCAATCATAGGTTGGGCTGGCCCCTCACTGAATCTTGATTCGTCTTCTTGCCGAAACATGTCGGACAATTTTATGCTTCCAACTTTGTGGGAACATTTTGGAGGTGGAAAAACATTTTTTTTTGAGTCAATAATGGTGCAGTGTGGAAGAACTTGAGTGCCCTAGGAAGTGATGACTTCTTATTTTGAGAAATTTTCACTTCCAGCAACTTTCACAATTCCCTTTTTCATCTTGAGTACAGTACGTTGGTGCATTTGCAGCATGCGCTAATATTTGCTTGGGAATAATAACTGCAACTTTAATCTGTGCAATATTTTAAACAGGACCATTGGTCAAAGAACTGTCAAGATCCCACACACAAGGATTCTGACTTTGAAATGTTCTTTCCTTTTCATAGAAGCATCATGGAGCTAAGAACAAATTATTCATACCTTTGCACATGCTCAGAAAAGTGTTTGTTTTTTTAATTATTTTCATAAATTTGGTTTCCAGCTGGAAATGACACAACTGCAAAAATACTTTACCATCTATACATTGTTCTATGCAAACACACTAGTCTAAAGATGTTTTGATTAAATTCGCTTTGTAGAATGCAAATTGGGCAGCAAAATCCACCCACTTTTACCCATCTCTAGGAGTGGCCCTTTCCCTACTTGGTGTCCACTAAAAGTCATATCACAATTGCTCAGGTGTTAATCTATTTTTTTTTTTTTGCTTTTTAGTTTTGCAATGTGCGCAAACTGAGCAATGATTGGGCGATACCCAGGCCCTGCGCAGTTGTGATGTCGTGGACAGCAAGTGGGGAGATTGCTGCCCCACAGAATGGATGAAATTTTCTGCTCGGTTCCCATTTTTGTTGTTTTGAGAACATTTTTTTTGTCACTCCCTGCCTTCTATTTCTTTGAATTTGAGTCTTGGCGTCCACTAAAATCACATAACAATTTCTCAGGTAACAACTAATAAAAGTAAACCTGTTTTGTGAGTTTGGTAACGTGAGCAAGCTGGGCTGTGATTGGTCATTTCCGAGGCCCTGAGCAGCTGTGATGTCATTTTTTAGTGGACAGCAAGTAAGAAAATGGCTGCCCCATTGGATGGATAAAAACAGATGGATTTTCCTGCTTGATTCCTACTTTTATTGTTTTGAGAATACATTTTTGTTCGTCACTCCCTGCCTTCTATTTCCTAGCATTTGAGTCCATGATTTAACTGTTAATTTCAAAACATAGTATAGGAATCGTAATTTCCGATTTAGCAATGAATATTCAAACAGCACACTATTTTCATTTACAGTGTCCCGTTCTACTTTTACTTGATTTCACTTTGAAATCCAAGCTGATAATATAAAGACAAAGATTACTAATTAAAAAAAAACTAACAAACAAACACTGACTAAAAAGATGCGCTGACATGAATTTGGAGTATTTGTAATTGTTTGTCTCTCTTTTTCCCTGCAGTGGGAGGAGATAAGCGGCGTAGATGAAAAGTACAAGCCCATCCGAACCTACCAGGTGTGCAATGTGATGGAACCTAGCCAGCAGAACAACTGGCTGCAAACTGGCTGGGTGGCACGCCGAGGCGGCCAGCGCATTTTCGTGGAGCTTCAGTTCACACTTCGCGACTGCAACAGCATCCCCGGAGTGGCGGGCACCTGCAAGGAGACCTTCAACCTCCTGTACGTGGAATCGGACAGGGACCTCGGCGGCGTGACCCGAGAGGACCGCTACACTAAAATCGACACCATCGCCGCCGACGAGAGCTTCACGCAGGGCGATTTGGGTGAAAGGAAGATGAAACTGAACACAGAGGTACGGGAGATCGGCCACCTCAACCGCAGGGGCTTCCACTTGGCCTTCCAGGACGTCGGGGCCTGCGTGGCTCTGGTGGCGGTGCGGGTGTACTACAAGCGCTGCCTCGCCACCGTCCAGAACCTGGCCATCTTTCCCGACACGGTAGCCGAGGCGGCGTTTTCCACGCTGGTCGAAGTGCGCGGCAGCTGCGTCAACAACTCCGAAGTGGACACCGACAGCCCTCCCAGGATGCATTGCAGTGCCGAAGGGGAATGGCTGGTGCCCATTGGGAAATGCAGCTGCAGCGCCGGTTATGAGGAGGGACACAGCAGCTGTGAAGGTAGGAACGCATCAACCTAGTAAAATGTCTGTGTAAATAAAGAGTAAAAAAAAAATAAAAGCAGCCACAATGAGCTAACTCATGAAAGGAGGTAAACGATTAAAAGCGCGATTTGCATAGAAGAAATGAAAGGGGCTCTTGATTTCAAAATGTTCTTTTGCGTGACAACAACGCGAGACACGAATAAAGCAGAATAAAGAAACCACCCCAGAACAAAGACGTCCTCTCAAACACCAAGTGCTGGTTACTCTTCAAAATAGCACTTAGTTATTTTCAAAGGATATGAAAATTGGCTGAAAGCAAGCTGTTTTTCATTATAAGAAAAACATGCTAACCCTTGATTGTTATCTATGTTACAAGCACCCTATAAGCTATATTACTCTACTACAACTTACATAACACACTAGGACACACACATTAGCTGTGTTGATTGTTGATGACACTGAATAACAATGCAATCACGTAATTGCATATCATTATTGGAATAGGCAGCTCTCCCCGAGAAGAAGGGGATAACACAGATTTACATGCAGTGGAGGGGGGGGGGGGGGGGGGGGGGGGCTTGACTTTCCTCTCTTCGAGAATGTTTTTACTCTCCGTTTCTTTCGTTCTTCCCATTTGCTGTTTTAAATGCTCATGGACAAGTTCAATGTAGTAAAAAATACAAGGAGAAGGCGTTCCGTTTTAGGGTGGTTCCTTGGCCTCGTCTTGTATTCTTTAAAATACGTAACAATGTATGTGCAAGGTATAAAGGTTGAAAATAAAAGAAACGTCTGAAGACAGAGCTATTATGGCGGCTAGATAGCAGTTCAGTGGATGATCAAATCATATTCTACATCTGAGTTTGGACCCAAAAGGAGACAGAAGGCTGAAATTGAAAAGTACAGACTTTATAGAAAAAAAAAAAAACAGTAAAAAATCACGTAACCACAGCAATCATCCGAACCTTTTGAAAGCTAGACTCAAAAAGAAAGGAAGACTGTTTGAGTAGGCGGCTTTAGAGCTTGATGTTTTGAAAACCCGGAGCTTAAATTCCGTCAGGCATCAATCATTTATGACATAATAAAGTAAATTAAACAACCATAGCAACTGTAAGGTCACTGATATATCAATGAACAGGCAAAATACAAGAATCTATAGGACAAAATCGATCAAGACATCAAAATCAAAAAGGTGCCAATCACATGACCATAACAGGCAATATTATCACAATGTATGTGGCTAAGACATTGTTGAGCATCTCACAAGATGTGAAGCTGTGAGGCGTCACAATACGAATGTGCTTGTCTTTCTGTGTGAACATGGTGACTAATGTACTGTGTCCTCATTCTGTTGAAAACCACAGCTTCACGTCTCGCATTTAAATCCAGCCAAAATGACAAACACACGCACACATTCCCACTCTAGCGTCACGGGTGGTGTGCGTAGGGTGGCTGATAAACTGACGTAAAACAAAAAGTCAGATTTCTTTTGTCACAAGATGTTGCTCATAGGCCAGTTAAATATTCTTACTGTCTTTCACAGCTCATCTTGCTTTGTGATGCAATGCATCATGGGTGTTGTAGTTACTCAACAGGCGATTGTGTGGTACTCTAATCGTCTTCCTGATATGGATATAAAATGCAGAGATATTCCCCCACTAGCTAGAATTTTTTTCACGATGTGTTACGGGAAAAACTGGAGAGTTGGTAATGGAACGGAAGTGATTGTGTGACGGGGAGGTTGGATGGAAAATCTTGAGTGGATGAATGAGCTGTTTTCTCAAGTCGGAACAAAAGGAAGTGCCGACAGTTCAGCGGATGAAACATGCAAAGTGAAAAGGAGTGCTCATTCTCAATCAGTCTACCTCTCTTAGCACCGGATTTTATTCATTTCCTTGCTAGCGGAGCTTGCATTGCGGTTTTACTTCCCAGACACTCTGTTTCCTTTTGATAGTTGATGTTTAAATGATCTTTAAAGTGTGCGTTTTGTTTCTGAAACAAACACATTATTAAGTTGAATTTAAATCCTTTTAGTTTTGCTATCTAACAGCAATTTTCATTTGCAAAATGAATGAATGCCATTGCCTTAAGAATGAATGAAACTGCAATATGTATTTAGAGCAGTGTTTCTCGTCTATATTTTGCCAGGCCCCCCCCAGAAAAGAGAGAACTTTTCGCACCCCCCCAGTCGATGCACTGAATATAAAAAGGATTATTAGTGATAAATTGTTTAAGTATACCTCCACATGTATCCTTTTTAACATTAACAACAGAAAAACACAATGTAAATCAACTTTCAACAACTGTTAATTTTTTTATAGTGTTTATACGGGTTGTAGCTTAGTCTAAAACGGAAAAAAAGAAGCAAGTGCGCCAAAGTGCCTGAAACTAAAAGAAAATGATGAAAAATATTACTTCATTGGAATTATATTCCACATGGCAAAAACAAAGCCTTTTTCCTGGGATCATCCGCGCCCCTCCTGGCATCACCTCACGCCCCCCCAGGGGGCCACCGCCCCACCATTTGAGAAGCACTGATTTAGAGGGATGTCAAGTCAAATAAAAATGTTTGCAATGTCTTCTATGTGTCCCCGTAAATCTAATCTAAATCTACGGCATTCTAATTTATAGTGTTTGTAGAATACAAATTAAGCATTGATTTGCATACATAACAGGGGGCGGCCATTTTGCTGGAAATTGCATCAGTTGCTCAGGGCTTAGGTGAGGACCAATCACGGCTCAGTTTGTAACTTTAGTAAGAACCTTTTTGAGTTTTTGAATAATCTGACACAAGATCATTAGTTTTAATTTCTGCTTTAAATATGCAACTCCCATTGCAGCAGAATTATTGATTTACCTCTGTACCACTAAGATGAAGATCTGAGCTGAACATACTCACATTTCGTGACACAACTACACACAAAGACTTCAGAAGGCTCCATATGCCAGATTGGAACAGATTGTGTGAAAACGGCAGTGTGTTTACAAAAAAAAAATGTTTATGCATCACCTGTGAAACATAATATAATAAATGCAAAATAGATAATCGCTACATTGCAGAAGGCAATCCCAGTCACTGAGTCTCTTTTAACATCTGCACAAAACTCTTAACACGTCTTATTCAAGTGTGTAACGAAGCAAGAGCAAATTCACTAAGTGTCTCAACACAGGTCAATAATATTGAATAGCCTGTGAGTAGCTACTGATAATGGCGCGAGGTGTGTTGTGTAGACGAGGATTATTAGCACATGCAATGTAACAGTCACGCCAGTCATCAACACTGGATTAGTGCAGAACATCACAAGGTCGCCATCTTTTAGTTCTTCACGGGCATGATTATGCAGATAGCGTGGTGCAGACAACGGAATACTTTTTGAGGTCGGTTTTTCAATTTGTCATCTTATTGAAATTCCTTCTTACTTACTTGCAACTCATGAGCTGACAATACTGTAGAACAAGATCTTTCTACAAATTCTTTATTAGCAAAAATACAATTTTGATAGGGCTGAATCCAGAATTGAAGTTGGATGAAGTTATAAGCAATTTTGACCTACTGTATATCTGGACATTTCCAAAAATGTACCTTTTAATGTTTCTTATCTGTTGATCTTTATACAAGATATTATAATTGTTATTATGTATCTATACTGTTAGGAGCATTTTTTTCTTGTTTTCCTTTACTTTCATACACTAGATCGTTCTTGTGGTACAACCACGAAGTAAATGTCTCCTTTTACTTAGTTGTGAGAGCAAAAATTGTAAATTACCACTTAGTTTTTCCTTAATAATAAATGATTTTGACTAATACTTCACATTTTTTAAAACATTCAACCAAAGCCACAATCACTATTACCATATTTTTTCTGACAATAAAGTTCACTTAAAATTCCTTAATTTTCTCAAAAGTTGACGGTGCTCCTTTATAATCAGGTGGGACCTACTGTATGTATGTTACCTTTTTAGTTTGTCATTGTTTTAAATCATAAAGTCCTTCCAATTTACTTACTAAAAAACGATACTTTCAATAAGTCCATCGAAAGATTACAATGTCAGCAAAAAATGTAGTTTTAACTCATTCAGTCTCACAGACAAATTTATTTGTTTATAGATATTCAATCACATTTATTTTTGTTTAATTGCCAAATATTAAGTTGAAGGATTGTCTGAAAAAAAGCTGGAACATCTCAAGTAAGATGATCAGCAAATTATTTTCAAAGACCTCCATTTCAAAGAAATTGGGTGCAAAAATGACTAACCATGGAAGAGTAACGAGGATGTTTGAACGAATGACAAGGGGAAAGATAAGAATATCCTAGAGTTAAAGGGGAGGAGCTATTTGGTGCGTCAGATAGTGTTTGATGGCTTTTGGGCCTTTGCGACATTCATATTCAGCGGTGTCAAAAAATAAAGAAACTTCAAATCATTTAATTGTTGCAACATTAGTTTCAGCATATGCACATGCATTGAATCACACTATAACCGCAAAAGTATGCTATTTGATATACGATGAAGACATGCATCTTAAAGTATATTCATTTTGTCATTTTAATAACACACTCTATGGGTTATATTTAGACAGCCATGATCTATGTAACCACTAAAGTCAGACATTTTTTAATTCCCCCAATATGAAGCGAAAAAAGAGGGGGTCGACTTATAAGCGAGGTCGACTTGTACTCTGAGAAATATGATGAATAACCGGCTGCGAAGACGATCTTGTACATGTAGCAAAAAGAATATAATCGTAAGGGTCATCTCTTGGGACTCGAGCTGAGCTGTAAAAACTTTTAACTCAAAGGTTTTGTTTTAAAAGATGCTTGGGAGGCCTTAAACTCAAATCTGTCAAAACAAAGACAACTCCAACCTCCAAGCTTTTAGTTTTTCGCTTGCTTCATGAATTGTGTAATTGTGGAAAATGTCAATCCTGTTGAAAAGTCCAAGGTCAGTTCCATATGACGCTTAAAATGGAATGATTCCAAATGAATGTACAGCGGTTCCTTACTCGCTACTGTTAATGAATACGAAACACTTCCTCCAGTCACGGAGAAAAATACCGCGCCTCTTGACCCGCCTCCAGTAAAACGTGGAAACAAATGTGCGGCAGGACGTTACTGACCATTTGCATATCTGCTCGCTCAGCTTCTTCGCGTGAAATGAAGACGTCCAGTAAAAGAGAAAAGAATGGAGAATTCAAGCGAGAGGGGAGTGGAGCCATTTTGGTTTTACAGTCTGTCAGCAAGACTCGCGTGTGCGCTCTTTATCATATATCTCCAGTTTTACACTGATGGCTGCACACATGTTCTCCAGTCTCATTATGAAATGATGAAACACCGCCAGCCGCTTCGGTCGGAGGCGAAATAAATTATGTAATAATTCACCTCGCAAACGCTGTTTTCCGCGCATGTGTTTGGGTCGCACTCGCGAGTTCTTTTTCTAATTAAGGCAGCCTACACTTAGCTATGTAATTACTGTGAGTGTGGAACATGCCTTCAGCACATTCTCCTATTATCTTTCTTTTGGTTGCTGCTCAACAATCCCGCTCCTGGCACCTTCACCACCCTGCTGTCGCTCCGCTTCCTGTTATTTTTTCTCCCACTTCTCTGACCTATTTACCCCCTGTGCACTCCCAACGCTGCAGAAGTGCACGCTTAATTTTTGTCCCGACAATCCAAGTTGCACTTCTTGACTGTAGCTTGGATGTTGATGTATCTGTGTTGATTTTTCCTACTTTTTCGGCGTGCGCCGATCCATCAAGCTGTTATTACCGCTTCACCCTTCTTCTCCCCTCCCGCTCCCCTGTTGGGACCATGTGGCGGGGTGAGGCGGGTGGAGAGGCAGGTTAACTGGCTGAAATCTGCTGGAGAAGCTGGAGATTTATTTGGCTGTGTTTGCGTGATTAAGATTTAGCGCCGGTGCGCAATTATCTTCTCAAGTTGTACCCTGTGATCCACTCATCTTTCGCCATCATGACCTCATCAGCCAGCCCTCTTACTCATCTTGTTCTAGGTAATGAACAAGAAGCTCTTTGTGTTTTCAATTGTTACTTTCATAGTCCTGTATTGCTTTTCAATCAATCAGTCAAATGTTAATTGTATAGCCCTGAATCACCGAAGTCTCAAAGGGTTTCACAGATGAAAAGAGGTCATGTGGAGACTTCTTTCAAAAAAAGATGTCATACAGAGACATCTTTTCGGTGTAAGGTACACAACGGCATCCCCTGTCCAAGCTCCCAGAAGGGGAAGGAAAAACTCAAAAACCACAATTTGGGGAAAATCAGAAACCTTCAGAAGGGACCACAGGTGGGAGGAGCCTCCTTCCAGGCTCACAGGTTGAAATGGAGGCTGCATGTACCAAATACAGACAAATAAAAATAAAGAATTGAAACTTCAAATCATTTAATCGTTGCAATATTAGTTTCAGCATATGCACATGCATTGCCTCACACTATAACCGCAAAAGTATGTTATTTGATATACGATGAAGAAATGCATCTAAAAGTATCGTAATTTTGTCATTTTAATAACACACTATGGGTTATATTTCGACAGCCATGATCTATGTAACCAAGGGCGAGTTCCGGTTTGAGGAGGTTAATATTTTTACCGCAACTAATATGGCTTTTTTTAATTGTGTTTTTTCCTCAATCGTATCTTCAAGTCAATATGGAATTATACTTAAACGGTCTCTTGAAGTTAAAGTTATAGTGAAAGCACATATACAACTACAACTAAAATATTGATCAAAATGAAATGGAAAATAAATGGAAACAAAAAGTGGAAAAAAGAAAGCTATGGTGTCAACAGTGTTTGATTAAAATGGGTTAAAACATGCGTTATAATATACGACATTATCCACAATTATTAATTTATTTGTTATTTTTACCCTTAGGTTAATAGCAAGAGCAAAACCAGCAAAGTAGATAGCAAATAATTTTGCTCATGAACTAATTAGCTAAACACTTAATGGGAATTTTTTGATGCCTTGGACTGGAATAAATTACTGAATAGTGAATTTAAAAATTAAGTGTTTTTTTTTTGAGAAAAAATAGTGGTATTGTTTTAAATTACCATTATGGGGCCCTGATTTATGTTTTTCTAACTAGGATAGCAGAAAAATAAGTTTTTTTTATTTTTTTTTTATTTTTTTTACTGATACATTAAAATGACACACACATAAATCTCGCCCAGTCTGTAAATCCTAAAAATGATGGTTCCCCCTCACACATGACATATTTTTTTTTACTTTGAATATTTTTTCAAAGATTCTGGTAATTCTGGTAATGTGCGTTCCTATCCTGCTTCTTCGTTTTCCAAAGTTTTTAACCAATTATCCCCCATCTATTAATGATTCCCTCCTTAATCCAAAATCTTCATGACACTTTTACCAGCACATTTTTCACCCCTTTTCTATATACCAGCTATCCTTGGCTCGGTGCCTGCTTTGCCCATCTGGTCCTCCTGCTTGCCTCCATCCTTCCCCATCCATCTCTTCCCTAGCAGCGTCCCCAACTTCTGTTACTCATCTCTTCCACCTGCGTTCACTTTAAATAATTCACTGTCTCCTGGGGGAAAAAAATCGAGCGCGCTCTTTTGGGAAGGGCGTTTGATATATTTGTTTGGCTAGCCTGCCAAGCAACATGTGGCAAGACGGGCCACAAATAGACTCGCAGCCCATCAAACTTTCACTCACCCTCATGTAAATGTGGACCCGTTGTCACATGAAATACCTCGGTTATTGAATATGCGAGCTGAGCGGCGGCCAAGTCGTCGCCGTTGATTCGTCTCCCGCCTTTATTTACAAAGAAGCGGTCGAGGAAAGAACGGAGGCAAGAGACAAACGGGTCATTACGAGCGCGGACGAGATGAACGTTGGGGAGACGACTCCGCGGCGCCGAAACGAACTGTCAGGGAATTCTCGTGCTGGCGCTGTTTGTTAGTCGCTTTGCAAGAGAGCCGAATGCATAAAATATGAGTTGTAAAAGCGACGGACGGATTCAAATGCGGGCACAATGGTGCCGTGGAAAGAGGGGGAGGCGGTGACTCAAAAGTGAAAAGAAGCTGAACAGTGCACGAGCGTAACGGAATAAAAGTCAAATGAGTAAGTTATGGAGGAGAGAGAAATTAGAAAACAGAAAGTTTACAGACAGGTCACCATGAATGGGGAAAAGTTCCGAGGCCGTGCTGAATTGCGGAACAAAGACTTACGGGTAACAAAATAGGAGGAGGGGAGAGATAAGAGAACTTGTCACAACCTGTGAGTCGACGGGTTAAATATGCAAATGAGAGCACATTACTACCACCCGCCTGTCCCACTTTGAAACCTCCGCGCCAGACTCATGCATTAAAGACGGCGGACATGAATGCATTCAAGAACAGGTTGGCTCTCCGGCTTTAATCACTTTGCATCCTCACATGATACGACGTCCTCATTTCTTTCAGCCTCCCTCAGCACATCTCGGCTACATAAAACATTTAGGCGGCAAGGGAAATATAGATTTAGATAGAAATGTCTGCTGTCATGTTAGTACAGCATTAAATTAATAAAATTATTTGCATTTGGCTCTTGGTTTTCTGTTCTGTCCCTAGATATTTGATAGGTGTTCAGTGGGATGTGAGATTGAAGTCACATATATATATATATTTAAATTAATATATGTATTTATTTATTGATTTATTTAAATAAATATATATATTTATTGATTGATTTATTTAAATAAATTTATTTATATAAATATCCAAATATATATTTATTTATGTATTTATTTACGTGCCATTTCCTTCCAATAAGACAATTCAATATGTCAATATAATTTAGAGAGCAACAATTCTACTGTGTGATTGGATTTGCATCTTTTAATTTAAAAAAAAAAAAAAAATCCAATCCAAAAGGTTGTGTTTACCTACGCACATAATATATTTATTGGGGACCAATTCCTGGAAATGTTTTTGACTTATTCAAACGCAATTATTTTTGTAAATAATACCAATACAAACAGAGGTTTGCTTCCTCGTCAGCTGGTCCAGGATCAGTTAAAAAAATTATCCATTTTAGGTGAGAGGCCAATATGTAGCAATTGGCCTGCTGTGCCACAATCACTTCTTTCCACCCCTCATTCAACCTCCACTAATAACTTTCCATCTGTTCAAAATTGATGTGGGATCTGTGTATAGAGCTATCTGCCCCCACTTAACCTTGGAGAAATGTACTTCTTCTTGTAGAACAGTAGAGAAAATGAAATGATGGTGACCAGGCGTCGAACAAACACACTTATTAGAAAAGAAGCCTTGACAAGAAAAATGACGCCATTATTATTTCAGATTTTATGTCTGGGTATTACAGCTTAATTTGAATGGAATGGGAAATGATTCAGAATATGCCAAATGCATTTATTATTTATTATTTCTTATGTTTTCAATAATATTACATAATTACATTATATTACATGTTTAATTTGGCGATTCTTGGGGGGAAATGTTATTTCATACTTGTGTATGTATTATAATTGGAGAAGTTAAACACATTTTGTTTGTTATATAATAGTCCAAACGGGTCAGGGTTAGATTTAGCGTTAGAATATACAGTACGTTTTCATGAGGTACGTTTTCAACCACAATTTGTTGATTGATTGATTTCTTTCCAAAATATAAAGTTCACTTACAACAGGAACTTAAAAATAACACCGAACTAATAGGAGCCCTAATGTTTCGCTCTTCACACAGAGGTGATGTCGGGAGTCTCAAACATACTTTTGAGGTTGCCGCCATTTGCCAGCTCTTCTGGTTTGGTAACAAATACATTGGGAATCCATTCATTGTCAGTTTTTGGGTCCTTTTTGGATGTGAAATAAGATCTTGCTGAGAGAAATCACTATTTCATGTGGGACTTCCTTGTATTGCGTGTTAAAAGCTTTCTTTTTCTTTGAAGTTGTATTTTCGTGAAATGTGTAGTTGGAGTAAAACAAATCCAAAAGAAGCCAGTCAGAGTCCTTTCAGACTTGATTAATACATAAAACGGAAATAGTTCATTATTTGGGAGGTGGCCCGGTACCAGTTGATCCACGGACCAGCACCTGGCCGCCGACCGGTGTTTGAGAACCCCTGGTCTAGAGCATAAATTAATTACTAGCATGCAGTGCTCGAGTGCCCCCGACAGCCATGGGATTTTTATCGGAATGCTAAAATACTCAATTGTCCCATCCCTAGTTACACCATGAGCAAAGTTTTGCAAAACATATTTTTGTACTGAGCTCGATAAAGGTGTGACTCACTGAATGTATTCAGTGAATTTATTTTTCACTTGTCCGTGTTTGTCAGTCAAGTGTGATTTGAACATTCCCATAAAATAGGTGCTAGCCATCCATTTGTAACATCTTCTGTCATCCTCCATGAACCAGAAGACAGCCTGATAAATACTTATGCAAAAAAATAAAATAAAATAAAATAAGTCCTGTTGGGGATTCTGGTTCCTCGGGATTGTAGGCTATCCTACGGGATTGTAGGCTATCCTACAATCCTACTTTATATATATATATATATATATATATATATATATATATATATATATATATATATATTTTTTTTTTTAATGATTCAGGCAAGATCATTTAAATAGCCTAAAAACCAATTGTCTCTTTTGGGTTTCTTTAATTTGAAGCTTCAAAGACAGAATTCCTAACAGCAGTCTGATGGTTTGTAAGAGTGTGCAGGGACAAATGAAAGAGAAGATTCTTAAGGCTATGAAAGGGAGGAACTAGAAGGGAGTCCAATCCAAAATGATCTACGTCTGTGTTGTCTAATTCACTTATCAGTCAAGGTCGTCTCGTTCTACACGGACTTCTCATGTATAATAAGCGAAAGGGTTTTTGCTCAAACGAAACCATGTGGTCAGTGAACGACAATCTTATAGTAATACTGGCTGAATATGAATTTTCATTCTAGCGTCCTTCTTAATACTCATCAACTAAAGTTGACATTATGACTTGTACTACGAGTTGTCTTTTTTTTTTGATCCAAACTGGATCACAGGAAGTCTCTGGTCTTTCTAAACTCACGAGAGAATAACTGCACCCAGTCCCCATCGGAAGGCAAAGGCAAACTTTGTTTTGACTTGATGTTTTTGTTTACCGTTGCGATCCGGAGCGCACGTATAATGTCGCCCGAGCGCGCGTGTGCCTTTGTGCGTGCCGGCTGTTGTCTCTGTACTCACAGCTTGGCTGAGGGGGCCTGTCGTGAGGACAGCGTGCTCGTCCCCCTGGCTGCAGCATGCGATCCTGTGCCAGCTTGGCTCTCCAAAGCACGCCTCTCTCATTTTGTTATCATTTGTCGCGGCCTCCCTCAAACACATTGATCCGCACCGCATCCCAACGAGACTGGATGGCATTTTCGGGGACACCCGCATCCTCATAATTGTCCACACGAAGCATTCAAACACAGTTTCTTAAACCGGCGCATTTGCATTCATGCGTGTCACGCGTTGCTGTTGATATTCATGGATCAAAATCAAGCCACACAGCGTACAGTATGTGTGATAAAACCAGGGCTCATGTGCATTACTTAGCCATTACCCATCCATCTGTTTCTTCCGCCTCAGCTCAGACGTACACATGCTTTGTTGTGACGTATAATTGCGCAGAGTCCTCACGCTGATGAAACAACCCATAATCCCTTTGGGTGGACAGACTTATTGGCACCTGAAGCACTCGCACATCACTGAGCGAAACGCATTAAAAGCAGGCGTGCGTTTTGGATCGCAGTATCTCTACGCATTCCTTAAATAGCATTTTTTTGGGTGAGACTGTCTTTCTCTGCAGACTTCTTACTTTTTTGACTTTTTACACTAATACATGAACGTTCACTCACACACAAAAAGGGGAGGGGGACAGAAAGCGAGATGTGCAGTTTTGTTTTTCACAAGTTTTTGACGATCTCTTGGACAAAACAACAGTTTTTGATCGAAATAGTGCTTCAATCATTTTTTTTCACCCATAATTGGGCTATTTTTAACCCAATGCAAATTGAGATGTGAACAAATACATTTTTGGGCTTCCTTTCTTTTAAGCACATTAAGTAATGAAGAGGAAACAATGCATTCTCAATTTACCATTGTTAACAGTTAATTTCGAAATAAATAATCTCATTTAGTACTAGTCAAAGGTGTAGAAACAGCTTGTAATTCAGTCTTCTTTGTTTAAAAACTTGCTGAACTGTAGTTTAATGCATGCTGACTTAAGTAATCAACATTATAAAAAAAATATCAAATATGGAATTATTTGGTTTAAAAAGCTGTTAAGAAAAGTATACAATGTGTTATAATTTCGATTTTTGTCCAGATAGCTGCGTATGTGGATTTTTTTTTTAAGAGGAAATGCTTTTATTCTCAGCTCTTCAATCAATCAATCAATCAAATTTTATTTATATAGCCCTAAATCACCGAAGTCTCAAAGGGCTTCACAGAATGAAAAGAGGTCGTACAGAGACATCTTTTCAGTATAGGGTACACAACAGCATCCCCTGTCAAAGCTCCCAGAAGGGGAAGGAAAAACTCAAAAACCCCAAATTAGGGGAAAATCAGAAACCTCCAGAAGGGACCACAGGTGGGAGGAGCCCCCTTCCAGGCCCACAGGTTGAAGTGGATGCTGCATGTACCAGACACAGCTCTTCAATTTTAAGTTACCTTATTCACTGCCAGCCATGTTAGAGAATTTCTACATTTTCAATACCCATAAAATATTGTTCAATGTATATATATTCCAAGAATGTACCAGATGAAAGCATTGACTCGCTGCCTTTTCCACTTATTATTAAAGTAGTTCTTATTAAAGTAGGCTTAAAAAATTCAGCAACTTTCTCTTAAACAATGATGATCCCATATCTAAAATTGTTCTCTTATACTTATACTTATAAAACTTATAAAAACGGTAAAGATTCAAGAGTGAAACAGTGGGTGTCATACACACACACATATATATATATATATATATATATATATATATATATATATATATATATTAGTGTATACTTTATGACTTTTCCTCTCTGCCGCCTTGCAGCATGTTTAATTTTCCCCATCAGATCTATCATCCATAATGCTGCACGGACACGCCACGAGTGAGCCTTTGAAGTGCTGTGTGTATTTGCACAGTTGTGAACATACGCTGGTTTGTGTGTGTTTTTGCTCGGCAACAGCTTGTGTAAATGTACACCTCGTCATTTACTCGGATGTCTTGCTCAGGCCCAACATGAATGCGCAAACATGCCAAAAATGTTATGGACCTACATGACTGATTTTCTTATTTATGCTGACTATTAGGTCATAACAGTATGAGTCTGATGTTTAATATGTAAATATGGTGATAGAAGTCACGCGAGTGATGCTCGTTTAACTGCTTATTTTATAGATTTTGTTGTTGTGTGTTTTTGCACGGAGAAGCCACGTGACATCCACAGCCGATCAATCGTGTTTGTTTGGCGTTAGCGGGCCGTACTGACTGTGATGGATGACATATTTATGAAGCCCCTGTCCATGATTAAGGAGTGCAAGTATCTTCCAGTTAGACAAAGAGAAGTACCGGTGGATTAAATAGAGGACAGACAAAAGAGCGGAGTATGAAGAGAATGATGGATGGCTCCAGGGAATGGATGCAGGGATTTAGGGACGCAAGTCAAGGGGTGGGATGAGAAAAACAGGGCTGCCTCCTCCAAGCGGAAGGTCAGAGTCAGCGGGAAGCGTTGCACTCCAGCACACCACATAAACACACTGGCATTCTTTTTCAATCATTGATAAACATTGAATAAAAAATGAGTCTGCTCGTTGCACCGCTTCCTAGATGACCAGTGAAGTCACACAGGTCTTTTCCGATCTTTTTTTTATTGGTCTTCCTTTTTAGCAGTATGTCATTATTCTCATTCAGCACTTGCGTAAGTCTTGTACAGGTTTATGTGGCGGCGATAGTAAAGCAGACAGTGGTAGATGGGCAAGGAAGTATTGGATGGACAGCGGGGGGGCGAATACTGCAAGTGCTGCAAGATAGAAAGAGACGTGTTTAATAGTCTGGAGATAAGAGGGGAAGCCTTTTGCATGACAATACAGAATGGAAGCAGACTGATGCTGGAGATAGGTTACTGGTCACTGGTTGATTTTGCGGTGCCAAACATTCATTCTGTTTTGTGCTTGGAAAGCGTAGGAGCCCCAAACAGCGAGGGGAGGTTTATTCACACTCACAAATAACACATTCACTGCCATTGACGGCTATAGACGTCAAAGATGCATTTGAACTGGTCTGGCAGTGAATGAGTTAATGGTAGTGATTGAAATATGCAGAATATGGGTTCTGCATTCTTTTATTTTTTTGAAGGTCTGAACATTTTATTTTCCTGTGCAACAAGGGACTTTTATATAGTCCTTCTGCGGTTACTTATCTTGTGATGGATATTTATTGGAAAATGCAGTCGGACTGAACAAGGTTTCAGAGGGGGGAGACAGGGACAGCAAAGAAAAAAAAGAGAAGTAAAGGCAGAACCCTTAAAGTTAAAACCATGTATGACTACCAACAATGTTACATGCGAGTCTGGTTCAATCAATCAATTAATCAATCAAATTTTATTTGTATAGCCCTAAATCACTGATTTTCTCAAAGGGCTTCATAGATGAAAAGAGGTCATGTGGAGACTTCTTTCTGTCTGGCATGGTTCATAAATGTAAAAAGATGGGCAATTAGGTATTTCCAATTTCTGGAGAACTGCGTGCGGAGGCGCAAATCCCGAATGAAGATAATAGTGGACGTGTGAAATTACTGAACCGCATGGAATGATATAAAACGGTACTGATAAAAAGGACTGTTACGTATGCGTCATTGGTAATGGATGTGGAGTTTTTTGTAGGTGCTTAGTCGGTGCAAAGTTTAATTTGAGAAGAATTATCTAGCGAGGGGAATAATACTAGACCCCATACAATTAATTTTGGTAATTGAAATTGGAGTCGCGAATTGGACAAATGACAGTCTATGGAAGCAGATGCATATCAAAAAAGGCTGCAGATCTGTGAAAACTGGTAAAATGCATTTCCCTGTTTCTTATTGATGTTTTGAATGTTTGTTTTTTTCTGATTTTAAACATTATTTTCTTTTGCTCTCTTCCGGAGCGAAGTAGCCTCCATAAACCTCTTTATGAGGCATCCATGCACTGAATGACTGGCAGAGGCGAGCGTAACTGCAGGCTTATTTTTCTTGTTCTGTCCCAATGGGACGCTTGTATATCATGGCTGTTGCTGCGAATAAGCGCGGGGCGAGTAGCAGCTCTGTTAACAATATAGATTTTATTATTTCTCCATCTGTTTGTCACAACCGGACAGTCAAACTTTGCTCGGGCTGCCGCGCTTAAATTATTGATTCAAAGAAAGCGGCTGCCTCCTCGGGTATCAATCCAAACAGATATTGCGGATGCCTTTCAGCCTGCCAAGCTGGCTGGCTGTCACGCCAGTGATGTCCTCTATCCGAATAGGACAAATTGACTTGGCTCCTGGGGCTGCCTGAGGGGACACTGCTGACTCTACCTATACCGTCTCCTCTGGTGGCCCACTGCAGAAACAACTCCGCTAGCACATCTTATTTAACCAATAGGCGGTCAGAGCACAAACTAGAGAAACGCCGCCGCATTGCTTTTACCCTCGGCGAACATCGGAGTCAAACTATCGATCGGCGTCCACGTCAAAGCGTTCTGCCGGCCGTATTTGCATGGCCGTCTTGAGCGAGTCACGTCAGTGACACAAACGCTGGAGCGACGCGTCCATCTGCGCGGTTTGTGCGACGGTTCCCTCGAGGGCCTTACAGACTCACTGATGGCACATGAGAAACCTTCACCTATAAACACTGGCATCAATAACTACGCTCTCTCCCTAGGTCTCGTTCTCTCTCGCTCGCCGCTGACTGACCGTTGTTTATATGGCTGTAAAATTCAATTAGGCTGCAGGCGAGCAGGCCGGCCTGCATTACTGCCTGCCAGGGTGACATTTCATTTGCAATGAATCATGGGCCAGAGGAGGGCCGTGCAGGCGAGCAAAACAACACTTCTCCTGCGATCTGTTCACTTTTTCCTCCTTTTTTTGTCCCCCTCATTCTTTCTGCGTTTTACACCCACTTCTTGTTACTGCGGTTCATTTCCCCCGCTGAGGTGTGACGAATCCACTCACAACTTCCGCCTCCTATACAGTGGTTAGAAAATGTCGAAACAACCCATGTTCCAGTGCTGTGTAACTATAACTGTGACCTTTAACCTGAGCAATAAATAACATAGTTTCCCTCTCTGTCCAACTTTAAAACTCATCTGAAGACATATTTCTAGTCAATATGAGACTCGGCACAGTTGTATTCTTTTTTATTTTATATTTTTGCTTTATATCTTTATATATTTGTGATGTGTTTTCACAAAGCAGGGCTTATTTCTACAAAAATGAAAATTGAGGTATTGATTGATATCTTCTAATTCTAATTCATGAACGTAGCTCAGAAATTGATGATGTTAACATCAATTTCAATGTTTCTTTCAATGGTGTGTGTTTCCGACACCATTGGAGGACGGCATTATTTTCCAAAAAAGAAGCCAGCGGCCAGAACCAACGTCAGAGTCCATCCATGTTCACACACAGGAATATTACTAATATTGAGAGGATCATGTAAAAGTTATGATGTCTCTGGCTTTATTCAAATGTGGCGAGCTGTGTGCACCGGTTAGAAAACACAGAAAGGTATTCCACTTGACTCGTTTATTATCTGCGGTCTTTTGGTATATACGCACAATCATAAACTTGGTGAAACACGGATGCTGCTTAACTTTCAATTTTCATGGCAAAATGAACTCGAGCTGCGTCGTGAGGAAAACTAAAAATTGCTTTGAGCGCATTTACCATCACATTGGTGGCACGTTCACTGACCGCTCACAATGTGGGGAATCTGAAACACACTTCACGCGCCAAAAATATATCATTTACAGATGTGAAAAAAAGAAAATATGAAGTTTGCACAAGATGAGATTTTAGTTCTGCTATCGTTTTTACATTGTTGCCAACTTGTTGGTGCGTCTCATACATTGGCTGACGAATTTCAGATTTCGATTCAAAGTTATTGTTATTGGACAAGTCACAGGTACAAGGCAACAAAATGCAGTTAGCATCTAACCAGAAGTGCTTAGCAGCGTCTATATACTTATGTCCAACAGGATATAACAGAATATAACACTAGTGTAAAGTATAAGCAAAGTATATATATGGCCATAGGAGGAATGGTTAGGGTTAAGGTTACAGAAACTTCAGAAGTGTGGGACGGAATGTAACATTCCATGCATGTGTTGTTCTTAAAATTAGAAAGGGAAAAAAAAAAGCATAATACATGTTTAGTTATTTTTCTGGGGGCAGGGCAAAATGCGCAAGCATTTTTTAATTTTTTTTTTTCCCCAGAAATATCTGCGGCTCCTTCAATGTAATATTTTCTCCTCTTGATGATGACTCTCTTCACTGTGTTCCATGGTGTATTTAAAGCCTTGGAAATTCTTTTGAACACTTCTCCCGACTGATGGCCTGAAACAATCAAATCTCTCTGATGCTGCAGAAACTCTCAACGGACCCCCGCTTGTGCTTTAAGACGCCACTACAAAACTGTGGGAAATCCCTACCAGAACTGCTCTATTTGAGGTTAATCCGAGGTATTTTAAATGGTGGCTTGTGTGCCTTTTTCATTCTCGCTTAAAATGTTTGATTGTTTTTCAAGTTATAGGGTATTTTTGTTGGCTGCGGTTTTTTTTGAGAAACCTCCAAGAGTGATAATGTCTTAGATTATGAGGACTTGACTTGAGTGAAATGAAGGTCTAACGTCTGTGTTGATTAAACAAAACAAAAATGGAGGAAGCCTTGTTGAGCAATGTCAAGAAGCTCTTAAAGTAGAGGACCAAAACTTCTCCATTTTTTTCCTGTGTGCGAGGATTTTAGTCTACACTTTCAAATTCACAATAATAATAATGATGATTATTTTATTTTAGTACTCACTTTTTGTCCTGGTTTGGTTTCCCCATTTTTTGCTGATACTCAACATCCCAACTTTGACAAAAAATTCCTGCTTTCTGAACTTTTTTTTTCCATTTGCAAATTCACCATTTTCCCCCAATTTCATGTTTTTCACACAGAAATTCATTATTCAGCCCCACAGGCAAAATCAACTTTTCGCGTGTATATTCATTCCAATTTCATATTCAAAACATTCAGCACAAATTTGAACATTCCATAAATTAACATACTAACATGCCCACATTTTTCCATGTAATTTGGCCATTTTTAGCGCACAATTTCACAAAACCTGTGTTCAAATATATTCACCTCTTTATTCACCTTACCTTTATTATTTCTACATTTTATTTTGCCTCAAAACATGAATGTTCTTGCTATCTTATGAAAAAAAATCTAATTTCATTTCAAATATCACTATAATTTCCCGTGAACATACTGTGCTTAATAGATGCAGTTTATATTATAATATTTAGTCATTTCTACAATCAATTCACTTTGGGGATCATTTTCAACTTGTCCCCAAATCCCACCTCAATATTCAATAGTTTTCACAAAATACCCACAATAACTTCAAAACTTCAAAAAACATCCAATATATTTTAATGCCACTTAATAACGACAACTTGTCCTCTATTTTTCATTCAACTTTTCAGCTTCCACACACTACTTTTGTATTGCAATTTTTTGTATGCAATAAAAATACAGACGATAAACTATGAATAATATACAATGTCATTGAA
Source organism: Hippichthys cyanospilos (assembly GCF_059441005.1). Taxonomy (NCBI): domain Eukaryota; kingdom Metazoa; phylum Chordata; class Actinopteri; order Syngnathiformes; family Syngnathidae; genus Hippichthys; species Hippichthys cyanospilos. The sequence continues at coordinate 6,924,366 of NC_142389.1, read as the reverse complement.
TCCGTCATATTAGAACAGTATAATTTGATGTGTATTTTATCTTAGGATGTGAACTAATTAATACTTGGCTGTTAAAACATATTAAATTAGTGCATCTATATATTAATGATATCTAGCGAAAGAACATTTGGTTCGATATATATTTGTATATGTGTATTCTGCCTGATTGGAAATTATGAATTGAAAAAAAGCACTGGTCTACTAAGTAATGTAGTACTAATGTCCAATGGGTATACTCTGGGAAACATCAGCATTTAATGAACTGCGAACGGAACTAGTAAATGACAAATTGGCTATTATTGTGACACAAATAAATGAAAAGAAATGGAGCATCTCTCAACAAGTGTGGAGTAAAGCCATTGCACAGCCTGCATCTGACGGTGCAGCATTAAAAAAAAACTAAGTGCATTAACTGGGTGTTTAACTGAATAATTTAAGGCAAAAGTGTCTACTATGAAGAGTTAACAGCGTTGCTATTGGAAGAGCAGTCATTTGCCTTGCATTTTGAAATTCACTCAATTTATGCCGTTAGTCAAGGAAACCTAGCATATATTTATCAATAATGCATCATAATGCAAGAGCTCCAATATAATTTTTCTATTTCCCCCCCCAATGGTCGAATCTTTAGATGAATTGTTTTGCTTGAAACAACAATAAAAGGGATTTTTGCACCTATTATTAGTTTGTATATTTGCATTTACATGTCGTTTTGTCTGCATCTGATTAGATCGTCGCTAATCCATGGCAGGATAATAGAAGATTCGTACATACCATTTTTTTTTTTTTTCCTAAAAGGATGCCACTAATTATGGAGTCATTTGTGCAAAACAATTAGGCATTTATTACCATGTTTTATGGGGAATTTTACAGAAACTAATGAACATCAAGATTTATACAGATGAAGCACATTTATCATCTAACGCTTTGTAAAAATGTGACTTTTACTAGTGTGGGTTTGAGTTTGAGAAATGCACTTTAAAATTTGAGAAGATACTGTGCCAAGGTTACACAAACAGGAAGAGAAACATTCTCCTTTGTAGTTTATCAGTTTTCAGCGTTTGATGAGTTTGGGATTAAAACTAAATATAGTGAGCATAGTCGGATATTTAAATAGGCATTTTATAATATAACAAAGGTGGGGTTTGTTTATCCATACAATCCAGTTTTAGGATAATAGGAGACAAAATTGCAACCCAAATATGGGCACTGCATATTAAACAGGGCAGTCTTATAAATATTTTTGTCCAAAGCTCAAAAAGTGTCAAAAAAGGGAAACAGACAAAAATGGGTCACGGATTACTGTAAACCAAATAACAGTGGGCTTTTATTTTTTTATTTATTTATTTAATTCTGCCTGCGACCAAGCAGTGAATGTGGGTGGGATGTTTGGCAAACCGCTTCAGATTCATACGCTTGACTGGCTTCATTAATGTAAATGGATTTGTACACTAGAAAATTATTATTCAAGGCTCGAAATAAGTGCTTTGCCGTCGCCGTTTGCGTCGTAAATTTAGGACGCTCGCAAATGGGTTTCGAACGGCAGTTCATTTGCGTTCAAGGATGCCAGGTTTTGGACTTCCGGGAGAAAACGCGACTAAACGCATGTTAAACGGTAAAAGTGCCTGTGCGATCGACTGCTTTTAACTAGCATCCGAAGGGAACCCTTTTATAGGGGAGAACATCCATGAAATCTCTCGAATCTGAATTGAAACTGGAAAAGTATTACATTTGGTATGTCATGTGTCAGCAAAGTCACGCCCATAATTTTAAAAGTGTGATAATATCGTATGAATTTTGTATATCATGCAGCACGGCGAAAGAGTGGTTAGCATATCCACCCCACAACTTGCTTCGGTGTTCCTGTGTGGAGGTTTCATGTTCTCCCCATGCCCATGTGGGTTATCTACGGGCTTCTTCCCACATGCAAAAATCGTTCATGGCAGGTCTATTGGATTTGAATCACACATTCGACAAGTGACTATATTAATCTCTTAAGCACAATAACTACATAAAATATTTTAAGGCTTTGTGAACGCGTTAATTGTCAGCTATTTTCAGACATTTTTTTAGCTTAATATTTAACAAATGCATGGGATTAAATGTCTGGACTGCAGAGACTAAAAACATACTTTTTGGATTTTTTTGTGGTGTTTTTTGCATCCTCTCTTTGTGCTACCATTGTGCTGTGCAGTCATACAGTACTTTTTTGATAGCAACACCACCCGCATTTTCTCTAAAAAAAAAAAAAAAAAATCCACATTATGCTGTGCATTCATATAGTACTTTGTTGATGGCAAAACCACCTGCATTTTCTCCCTAAAAAATAAAAAAAAATAAAAAATCCACATTGTACTACGCATTCATACACTACTTTGTTGATAGCAATACCACCTGCATTTTCTCTAAAAAAAAAAAAAAAAAAATCCACATTGTGCTGTGCATTTATATAGTACTTTGTTGATGGCAACACCACCCGCATTTTCTCTAAAAAAAAATAAATAAAAATTAAAAAAATGAAAAATCCACATTGTGGTTTGCATTCATACAGTACTTCGTTGATAGCAACGCCACCTGCATTTTCTCTTAAAAAAAAAAAATTCCACATTGTGCTGTGCATTCATACAGTACTTTGTTGATAGCAACACCACCCGCATTTTCTCCCAAAAAAAATAAAAAAATAAAAAATCCACATTGTATTACGCATTCATACAGTACTTTGTTGATAGCAACACCACCTGCATTTTCTCTAAAAAAAAACTAAAAAATCCACATTGTGCTGTGCATTCATACAGTACTTTGTTGATAGCAACACCACCCGCATTTTCTCCCAAAAAAATAAAAATTAAAAAAAAAGAAAAAATCCACATTGTACTACACATTCATACAGTATTTTCTTGATAGCAACACCACCTGCATTTTTTCAAAAAAAAAAAAAAAACACATTGTGCTGTGCATTCATACAGTACTTTGTTGATAACAACACCACTCGGATTTTCTCTAAAAAGAAAAAAAAAATAAATAAATAAAAAAAATGCCTAATCTATCCCACATGTTATATAGTTCAGCAGGAGTAATACTTTGACCTTTCTCTGTTTCATATTCATGTTTGCATCTGTGCGTGAGATTATTCCTTGAAGTAAGACATTAAAAAAAAAAAAAACATTTTATAGTTGCTGATACGCCGCTTGAAGATAATAGCTTCTTTACCATAGCAGTTTTATCAGGGTGCACACAAACGTATGCATCACACCGGTCGACACGTTTATTGATTCTTTATTCTCCGTATGAGCGTCTTCCCAAATGCGCGCCAACATACACGCTCTTGCGCTAAATGACCGCAGTATGTCCAGTTTGGCCATGAGCCCCGTGGAGAAGGTGATCTTTATTTAAATCAAGTTGTCTGTACTGGTGCGTAATCTCCTCCAGCAGAAAGGTGGAATTTCTCCGCTCTAGCCTACTCACTGATGTGATTTACTCCAGGTGGGGGTGCGCAAACTGGATGGAGGGATGAAGGGGTGGTGGTAAAAGTGAATGATGGGAGATGGATAGGATGCTGGGAAACGTTATCCATCTTTGCAAAGGTGGTGGACATAAAAAGCGACCGCAAATGAATGATCATGGGGGTTGCACAAATCCCCTGGGTAAGAATACTTCATGGCTGTGCATTTCTGCTCCTGTTTAAGTGCGGGTTCAAAATACTGTGGAATGCTACACAGCGGTGCTAGTGATTAAGCACCCCATCGGAGCACTAATGAAAGCCGTTTTCCTGATTTCCTTTGAGGAAGTCAACATATATGTTGCAGGGATTCATTAAAATGTATTGAATGGAAAAACAAGTGGCTTTTGTATATTACATGCAAATGACAGGATTTTTTTTTCTTTTCTGATGAACGCTCCATGTTTGTAAATTATCGTTTGTAACAATTTAAATGTATAATGTACATTTGTAGTTATTTGAAATCACTGCTCTCAAACTCCATATTCAAGGGTGTTTATTGAGTTTTTTACACATGTAGGCTGGATCAAATTGGTGATTTTGCCTTGTGTGCAAAATTGGCGATTTGCTTTAATGTCATCATTTGCTAACCGATTAATGACATCATTGATCTGCTCCACTAATCAATGATATGATCATGGACATTCATTAAATGTAAATCCTTTGCTTTTTATGTTCTAGGCTGGACCCAATCCCTCACAAATAGTTGAGGTACAGTAAAGATATGTTGTGTAAATAGATACTGTATATTGGTCCATCATCTATTGGATCTATGATTTTTTTTTTTTTTTCTGAAATCATTATCTCCCAAATCATGGTTGTGTAAATGCATACTTAATGCAATTTAATTTGCTACTCAGTCAGATGTCATCAATACTTTGAAAGCAACAAATAAGCATGTTTCCGTTAAATAACAGTCCAAAAAAAATCACCTTTTATGATGCATTAGAGTCCCGCTGCAAAATACAAACACAACAAATAGTACTTTATGGTACTCAACTTAAGCATCATCTTTATTTGTTACCTTCTTAAAATGTTAAGATGAGCAACTGGAAATAATGGGCATAGGTCTAAAAACAAATTCATAGACTTTTTGAAGAGAGATTTTGGAGTTTCTTACTTGAATTGTTCAAATAGCTCTCATTACTTATTCATTAATCCATGTATCTCATTATGTTTTCCCAAGTTAAAAAAAAAAAAAATACAAGCTTTTGAACACCTCTTTGGCAACCATAGAAGGCTGTAAATACTGGTCATGCTTGTAAATATTTAAACCTCTCGAGGCTACATTAGTCTTGCGTCATTTGGTTGCATCCAAACTGTGGTCAAGGTCGCACAAAGGGCAGAGCATCTCTCAATGATGTGAAGCAGGTAATTGAAGCCGGCACATCCCGCACAAACACAACGGGTGCCTTTGTACTGTACGTCAGTGTCAAAATGTGACAATGCATCGCTACTGCTGCGACGTGAACGAGCCGTTACGCCATTCCGCCGACAAGCAACGACACTTGCATGAAGCCTAATTCATTCGGATGTGTGGATGTGACGTTCAAAGGCATGTGCAATGTCACTGGGGGAAAGTGAAACCAACACTATACAACTAATGGCCATTTACTTGATATACAGTAAAGCTCTGAAACTGGAACGCAATCCATTCCTGGAGATGTTCCTTTTGTTTTCTGAATTGTTTTTTCTCCCCAATTTTGGAGGCGAAACGCTCACCTGATGTGTAGCATGGATGTATCGCAATTATGAATTTCAGGGTTTGAATCTCAGCTGACAATGTAATTAAACATATCATGGATATTGTTTTGGCGTGGCCATATATCATATCTAATAAGTGAAAGTTATGCACTGTTAACTTATTCTTTGCCAGCTCGGTAAAAATGAATCTTTTTGTACAGCCGTCAATGTCAGCGAATGCGTTAAATGGTCTTCTACCAAATGACAGTATCATTTATTCACTGCAAGTACTGTAATGCAGTATAGTTTTCTGACATATGCTGAAGACGTGTAGTGACAGGTGAAATAATTAACCCATTGACTGTTTGCCAAGTAAAAATGGAACTTGGACATCTATTGCCGTCAATGGCAGTGAATGAGTTAAGGAAAAAACAATGCATAGATCCTTTCATGCATTTACTTATGGTACATTATGGGACCTGTTGACCTCATATGACTATTTGACAAATACACCATCAAATGTAAAGTGTATATATATATATATATATATACATACATACAGTATGTGTATGGGTGTGTGTGTGTGTGTGTGTGTATATTTGTGTGTGTGTGTATGTATGTATTTTAAAATATACAATACTAATAATAAGAATGAATTATTATTGCTAGTAATTATTTTCAGTAGATTGTGCAGGCAGGCTGAACCAATGTCCGAGTGCGTTTCACTTGTTTATAAATTGTGGTCTTTTGACAAATACACACAATTATAAATTTGGTGAAACACGATCGCTGCTCAACTTCGGGTATTTATGGAAAAATGAACTCGAACCGTGTTACAAGGAAAAGGAAAAACAACAACTTTGAGTGCATTCAACGTGACATTAGTGAGGCGTTCACTGCCAGCTCACAATGTGGGAAATCTGAAACACACTTACCACACAACAAATTTATAACTTATGGATGTGAACACAAGTTCACAAGAGTTTACGAAAGATGATATTTATTCTGTTTTGCTTTTCATAGTTGCCAAAGTGTTGATGTGTTTACATGGGAACATAGAAAATACCAGAATTTGACCCTAAAATTAAGGGTGCATTTTATGCACAGGTGCGTCTTATATTTGGGGTTTTTCAGTATTTTTTTTTGCCATTCTATTCTTTGTGCCAAAGGCATCATTGCCATTTTTCTATTGGGCTTACCAAGAGATGGTTTGTGTTACTCTAACCCACCCAGAAAGTTTTGGCCCGCTCAAGTCTCTTTTATTCACTCCCTCATCCTTGCCACAGCTTCTTGACCTTTTCAACCCCTCTTTCTCAAAGACAAAAGAGATGTTTTCCTCTCCTGTCAGAGGGATTGGATCGATCCATCCTGAAACCTCCTGCCAGTGTCCCAAACTGCTGGGCCAAACCATTAAGCTCTGCATGTGGGGGGGTGGGGGGTGGGGGGATTACTTTATGCTCCTCTTGCAATTCTCCTTGACTTGACTTCTCCCGCTTCCCCATTGTTCCCTCAAGCTCTGATACCTTCCGAATCTCTCCCGTGTAAGCTTGATCCGTTTGATCGATACCTTTGCTTGCTCGCCACTTTTCTCCCAGCTTGTCGCGGCATCTCCTGAGTGCCCTTGTGTCCTTCGCTTACGGGAATGTGTGTTGGGAAAGCGTCCAGTCTGCACACCCACGGGGTAAGGAGGCCACTTCGGATAGTTTGGACGGCGAGCGGCTCGTTCGGTTTGGGAATGCGGCGCGTGCGTCTTTGCAAAGTTGTAAACAGCAAGTACTATGCAACGCCTTAAGTTTGTTTGTGTGGGTTTGACCGCACCCCGGAAAAAAGCCGCCCCCCGATCGGGCGAGTCGATACTCAGTGTGAGAGAGGCAATAACCCCGGTGGCAAACCTCTTATCGCAAATCTCTCGCCTGCTTCTCTTTATCTCTCTGTTTGCCTCTCTCTTCCGTTCGCCCTCATATGTGCCTTTGACCCCGGCGACCACCGCACACACTGCCCTTATAACAACAATAGAGAAGTTTACCAAACCAAACAGATAGCGAAGGAAAAACTAATCAAGAGTTAGCATTGGACCACCAAAAAACAGCTCACCGCTTTTCTGAGTTTGGTCATTTTGGATGTTCGTAAGCTGGGCCGTGATTGGCTGTTGCTTGAGCATGTCATCTTCTGTCAACAGCAGGTGGCAAAATGTTGTTTCTTTTCAATTAAATGAATTCATTATGAAAATATTTCTATTTATAGACACGAAACTAAAGTGATACTTTACCTATTTAGCAATTTTCAGCATTAAACCGTTGCAATGTTGTTTTTAAATTGATAACTAAATCACTCTCATGCACATTTAATATCTTCAAAAACATAGTTTGCTACTTGCTGTCAACTGAAAATGGCATCACATATGCATGGCTCAGCTCACAACCAATAACGTCTCACCCGTTTTCCCGTTTGGTCATGTGATTGACGAGCCGGGATTGTTTTTTTACCTGAGCCCTTAGTATGTTATTTAATTTTTCTTTTGACTGCAGGTTGCAAAATGTTTTAATGCTACTATTTGGACATGAAAACAAATGATCAAATTAATTGACTTTTGAACTTTTAATCCTTTAACGGGGACCGTTTTCCGCCTAAACAGGCAATATGGCCAAAAGCATCCGTAACAGTCGTTGCTTAAAAAAGAAAAACTCAATTTCTTTTAAATCCGGAAATTTTTTTACCCATTTAGGACTTAAAAATAGAAAAAATGTGAGCCTAATAAAGGCCGTGTTTGCCTGTTTCGACTGTCGGCTCAAAGTGGCAGCTGTTCCCAGTCAAGGATTAATTGTTGAAAATGCCTCAGTAAGCAAATAAACCTTTGAAAAAATCGCTGTGATTTTTTTCCTAATTTTTTTTCGAGTACCGCATTTTCCGCACGGTAAGGCGCACCACATTATAAGGCACACCCTCAATTAATGACATTTTAAAACTTTTTTCATATAAGGCGCGCCGGATTATAAGGCGCACCCTCAATGAATGACATATTTTTAAACTTTTACAATCACCATATAGTAATACTCAAAGCAATAACAATAATAACTCAAATAATAACTCTAAACTGTCAATATGAGCAACCTTGTTCAACTGTAAACACACAAAAGAAACAGGTAAAACTTACTTTATCACTTCATTCCCCATCTACGGATCCCAATCTCAATATTGATCCATATATAAGGCGCACCTGATTATAAGGCGCAAAATCAGCTTTTTAAAAAACTTAAGGCTTTTAGGTGTGCTTTATAGTGCGGAAAATATGGTAATAAATCATTCCAATAAAATAATTCCAGCTGTTTTATTGCATCAACATTTTTGAGGTTGAACCGTATGTCCTCTTACTTTTCCCCTTTACTTTCTTCGAGGCGAGTGTGCATCATATAATCCTCTGTGCGACGCTTGCTTCCCTTGTCTTTTTCCTTGTGTTGGATCGGTGTTTTCTTCAAACACGCTGAATTCCTGCCGACCAGCTCCCCAATGACACATTTGTCACTTTGTCATTTGTCATTCTCCACTCCCCACGGCTGACTGCCTTTATCGCGTGTGCGTGCGTGCGTGTGTGTGTGTTTGTTTGGCTGGACACAACACAGCTGCAACCCTCATTCTGGCCTCATTACTTCACACTTCACCCCTCTTGTCTTCTCACATAATCGCAGTCTCCCTTCCCTCCTCTCGTCACTCTTGTCTGACTTCTCAGGGTTGGTCTCCTCTTCTCGGGAAGCTTTTTCTTCTCGACTAGTCAGCTAATTGTGTCCCCTCCTCTCCCTGCCTTGTAGTGGTATCAAATGGTCTTTTGATGCTGTGAGGTCCATCTGGTTTTGTCTGAAGTGGCACATGGGTTCAATGAATTTGTCGTGAGAAATATTGCTAAATAGAGTTGATATTTTTAGGTAATCTGAAAGTAAGGACAATCATATGGACTAAATATGGTATTGTGATTCATATTGCGCTGGTGCAATTTGAATAAAGCAGCATAATCCACCCGCTTTTATCCGTATAAAGGGCACTTGCTGTGCACTAAAAAGAACATTGCAGTTGCTCAGGGCTCTGGTAATGGCAGCTCAGCTTGCGAAGGTCACATGATATGAGCAAACTTTGAAAACAGGTTAGCTGTGATTGGTCGTTACCTGAGCCCTGAGCCAAAATGGCCGCACCTTGGGATGGACAGGTGTATTTTGTCACTTGGTTCAAAATCCATGAATGCAATATGAATCAGTTTGAGAGCATAGGACATTTTATTGTTAAAAAAAAGTCTATTCAGTTAAGTTTTTGCAATCTCATTTGATTAATAAAACAAAATTTCATGATTATTTTTTCTCAATGCCATACCTTCTGAGAGTGTTTGGACAAAGAACAAAAAAAAGAGCAATATCAGAGTGCTTTACCATCCGTTTGGAGCAAAAAATAGTTATCTGCATTGAATATTAGATTAGCAGCCCATAGTTACCTAATAAAAACAAATCCTTCTTATTCAAGATATACATATTTATTAAACTGAAATAATGCATTATAAAGTAATATATATATAACCCTAACCCTAATATATATATATATATATATATATATATATATATATTTGCTGTCCAATAAATAGACCACTAATACACTAAAAACTGGAGATGTGCACCAATTCCTTACTGTCTTCATCTGGTCTGCTTTTTTTTTTTAAATCAGCATTTTGTCCGTCAATATAGTCTCTCTTTTCTACTTTAGCTCCATCAGTCAAAGCTATTTTTAATTCATTATTGAACAACGACATGCATGCGCTTATGTAGCATTTATTGCATTAGTATTATAATGAGGTTGTGTAGCATGCCTCGGGCCAACGTAAGTCGAACAGGGAATTGGTTAATAGTTAAAAAAAAAAGAGAGAAACGAGGGCTGAAAGAATACTATTCCTAATGGACATGCAAATTTATGATGTCCTCCTATATCTCATCCTGTGCCATGAAGTTACCCTGAGGCAGAAAGGGTAAGTTTTAAATTGTACACACACGAAAGGCAGATGAACTTTGCACGCAAGCAGTTGGCATGTATAGAATTCTCCACATGCTAAAGATTAGCATGCACGCTGCATCGCGTGGATAGTCCAATCATCCAGATGTACTCACCCAAGCTTAAAACAAAAAAAATGTGAATATCCCCTCTGTAATCAAATATACGGCGCAACCAGTATATTTGTACGCACATGGGATGGGACGAGACAAATCTCAAGAGATGAGAGGATTTTTGTTTTTTTAGACTAAAATATTTTTGAGGACTCCCTCCCCATGCGTTTTGGTTGTGGCAAAGTGATGTCAGAACCATAGAGTACACATTTGAGTCTACCTGGTTCGTGAAAAAGTGATCATTATGAATAAAGTGTGATCTTCAAAGATTGCATATTAATTTTCATCTGTTAAACTGCCTTTGAAAGTCCGACTCTTGCCAGCTGACATAAATGACTCGAGCACTGCTAGCGGCTTTATGCTAGAGGCTAATGAAATACCAGTGAAATTAAGTTTTGTTTTGTTTTTTACCATTCAGACTTGGCAAATGCACACATTTTCAGAACAACATTGTGTTGTTTGTCTCAATTCCTAACTCTTGACTCTCCTGCAGCAACTGATTGTAAAGTTACCCTTCGTCACTTACCATATTTTCCGCACTATAAGGCGCACCAGATTATAATGTGCACCCTCAATTAATGACATATTTCAAAACGTTTTCCATATGTAAGGCGCACTGGATTATAAGGCGCACCCTCAATTAATGACATATTTTAAAACTTTTTCAGTCACAATATAGTAATACTCAAAGTAATAATAACAATAACTCAAATAATAACTCTGAACTCTCAATAGCATAATAACTCAGACAATATGACCTTCTTCAACTGTAAACACAAAAGAAACAAAGCTTACTTTATCACTTCATTCCCCATCTACGAATCCCAATCTCAATATTGATTCATATATAAGGCGCGCCTGATTATAAGACGCTCCATCAGCTTTTTAAAAAAATGAAGGCTTTTAGGTGCGCCTTATAGTGCGGAATATACGGTACAGGCTTCCCAAAAACTTAAAAATTCAAGCTTTCAGGCTATCTGGTAGGAGAAAGTTTCTTTTGCAGTCTCACCACAACTGGCAGCGTGTGTTTTTTTTCTGTCAACATTAACAAGCAATGCATTCTCTTGTGTACGCCATTGTCAAAAATCAACCAAAAGAAAAAGAATCTCGTGCTGCGCAGGGGTGAGGAATCTCACGGTGTCGTGAGATCTCGTGGGACAAAATCTCGCCCCATCCCCTCTCGAGAGCCCTCCCCAAAGGACGCGAACGACGCATAATTCCTATTCCACTTTATCCGAGGAATCAAACAGCCATCGAGCCTCGTCACTTGGCTCGGGTTGCGGCTCCTTGCCGCCATTCTATTCTTGTAACGCTTCCTTCCATTCATTAGCGAGGCGGCATGATCATGTATTTTCCTGGGAGGCCCCATTTTTAAGCATAACAAAGGAGAGGCCGTCGTCCTTGTGATTTATTTTACTCCAGTGATTGGCTTTGCATTTAATCAGTAACCAAGAGATGGCGAGGGCGATTGCGTCGCCGTTGCAAGTGACAGCGGCGGCATTAAGCCGTGGATGGGTATGAATAAGCTTAGCTGTTGTGTAGGTGTGAGTGTGAGCGCAAGGTTTATAGACCATGCTAAATGTCCCTGGCATGTGAGCCATGTCTTATGGCCTCGGTCTTTCTGTCTGTCCGTCTTTCTGTCTCATTGCTGCGGCGCGAGCGCCATCAAAGCGTGAAGATAACAGTGGCACTAGTCAAGGGCACGCTCATCTGTCTCTCTGTCTTCCTCCTGTATAGATTGCTATCTTCCTCTTGCCGCATCCCTCATCTCGGCGCAACCATCACTTTCCTTCTGTACTCATATTGTCATTTTTTTCATGCGCCTTTCTTTGGGTTTTTTTTTTTTTTTTTGCTTATCTATTGCTGAGCTCTAATCAAATCTATTCTCGCCAGGCGCTTGCCCTTACTTTAAAGCAACACTCTCATTAATATCACCCCGTCATTTTAGTCGTGTGTAATAAGGGCATCATTGTCATTGCAGATCCGAGGTCGGCGGTATATGATTACGGAGGCCCAAAATGGACATTTCACTAGCCTCGGAGCTAATGTTGTTTGTTTGCAGTTTGCGGTGGTTTACTTTTGCTTGTGGAATATATTCTCTAACCAGTGCAGAGTATTTTTTGGAATGCAAAAGTATGACTTTGATCTTTAAGATGGGGGGCACATTAATTGAATCACGTTTTAAGAGCATAACATATTTTGTTTACATAGGCCCAAAGCAATATGTTCTTAAATGCAAGTTGAATGCGGTCTGCTTGCATTTCTGTTTTATCAGATTGATCTTTAAATTTGTAAGGTGAGCCTCCAATGTTATCATTACCAAATTGTATCACTATATAGCTTGGAATAGTTACTATCTATCAAGTAAGGCATTCTATATTTTTTTTCCTCCTTGCATACATTTTTGTACATTTTTTTTGATACCCCACACACGTGGTAAATGCACCATCACATCTATCAATTATGGATTACATTGGGGTTTCAGTTTCCTCCTGGCCGTCTGTAATAATGATAATGTGATATATTATGGATCCGTAAAGAGAATTTCCATTTTCAGGCCAGAGGTCAGGATTTGCTCAGAAGGACCAGACAGCATTTTCAGTGCGTGCATGTGTATGAGCAATCCACTTACACCCGTTCGGCTTTTTGAGGAAATATTGACAGATTGATCCATTCATGTGCGGGTTATTGTGTGAAAGCTGCCAATTTGATGGAAGTGCGGCATCTCCTACAGAGAAACAAGAACCCCGCTGCTTCCCTCGGAGACAGCCTCTATCATTGATCTCTTTTTCACTTTGTTTTTATTCATGCACCTTTCTGCGCACTTAGAATGCTGGGCTTGTCCCAACTCCTTTATGTGATGGAATTGGTGGTGACCACATAATTTACAGATCAGATTCAAGAGGATTTGTGTGTGTGTGTATGTATGTGTGATATATATATATATATATATATATATATATATATATATATATATATGTGTGTGTGTGTGTATATATATATATATATATATATATATATATATATATATATATATATTAGGGATGTACAATTCATCAAAATTTAATTGCGATCACAATATTGGATGCCACAATTATTTAAGCTGATCCTTGGCGATATTCACATGCAAAAAGCTACCGTATGTATGTCAAATCAAGTACTTTCATCCAACCACCAGGGGGCATTGTTTTGCACATGACATGCTAGACGAAAGCTTCTGCTTTCCTAATGTATTTACCAGTGTGAAACGGTGTTGAATTTACCACCTGATTCCTGATTTATATATATATATATATATATATATATATATATATATATATATATATATATACGCATCTTCATTTCAGATTCAATAGCATGTTTGCTGCTCCCAGTGTTTCTTTTCCGTGGAAACTGGGTCAAACTGGATCTATGAATTTTAAAGGGTGTCGACCCCTGGTATAGGGTTACAAAAGTGTTAATAACATCACTACTCCATAATTGACATCATATGAAACGTGAGTCTTTATTTTTCTAAATTCTGCCTAGTACTCAGATTGTATATGCACTCTTAGTATGTTTCCCCGTCTTATGTTAGTAGTACCTTCTCTCCCTACTGCAATGCATGATGGCAGATTCATTGCCCGTTTTTTTCCTTCCACTTTAAAGCTGCAAGGAAAAGCCTCTTGACATCAGCAATGATTCGGAGAGCTGGGATGCAATAAATCAACAGCACCGAAGGAAAGTTGCGCAAACAATGAAAATAAAGAAGGCAGATGTAACTTCCAAAGCACTTGCCCTCTTGATGGGCTTTTCCACGGTTGCCTTCCATCTCTCCTCACCCGCACCCCTTCCTCCCCCATTCTGTCTCTTCTGCTCTGCCTGAGGTGCTTCCTCTGGATCAGACATGACTTGTCACGAAAGCGCCGTAATCCCTCCATTACAAAGTGACCTGTGTGTGTGTGTGCCACTCTGCTTGCGTGTATGCGTGTGTTCATGTGTGTGACTGTGTTGATGTCTCTTGGGCTATGGCCTACATTGAATTATTCATGAAGCATGTTTATTCCTTTTCCTTTAGTTGCGCTTTCTCTCATTTGACTTTTTCCATGCCTGTAACACACACACACACACACACACACACACTACTTCCAAATCAACCTCTCACCCCACACTCTGCAGTTCCCATGTGTTCACTCCCTATCTCCTTGTATGACCCTGCTTCTAGGTGCGAACTGACAGTGGGTCTCACGCCATGTCAGCATGCCTTAACACACTTAAGCGTGATTGCCGGTCTCCATGCACACGCTATGAGCTAAACGCAGCCGTGTGCAGTCTGGATTTCTCTGTGCACTGTGGTTCTTTTTTTGTGGGCCTTTTTTGTGAAAGTCAGCAGACAGTAAAGACACAGATATGTCAGAATGGATCACTGTACTCGCGTTGTGGTAGTATCAGTATCATTACACATGCAAGATGCAGAAACTCACGTGAGTCTGGGATGAATAAGGACGCATTGTCTGGCTCTACATTAATGATATCAATTTTTTAATGGTACAGTGAATGGCCATAATACGGTGAAGCTGTGTTTAAAAAAAAAAAAAGTCTTTTTTTTGAGTCTGTAAATATAAACTATTGTGCCAGCCATCCATTTTTGTCTTCACAAGCGTTGCGCGTTTGTTGTTGCCTATCCGACCTGTCTACGCACAGAGATGAATGACCATTCGCATCCACAAAAACAACTATGGGCATTTTGGGGTGTCCAACATACCTATCATGCACATTTTTGGGAATGCAGGAGGAAACCAAAGTACCTAGAGAAAACTCATGTGGGCATGGGGAAAACATGCAAACTCCACACAGGCACGATAGTGCATTCTGTCAATCAAAAATATTAGGCTTTTTTTATGTTTACTACTGTTTGCTTGGAATAGAAACCAGGCTGGCCCATGATTGGTGAAAATTTGAATAAAATTGACACCGATGGAAATTTAAAGAAAACAAACGATATATTATTCACAGTAAATTTGCACGATTAATTAGTCAATCATTTATCAGTTTCCAAATTTTTGACTGGTACCGTAGTTGACATTTGATTACCGTATTTTCCGCACTATGAGGCGCACCGGATTATAAGGCGCACCCTCAATTAATGACATATTTTTAAACCTTTTCCATATATAAGGCGCACCGGAGTATAAGGCACACCATCAGCTTTTTTTTAAAAAATAAGGCTTTAAGGTGCGCCTTGTAGTGCGGAAAATATGGTAGATTTTTTTTGTGTTCCATATATGCAAATACAATAGGTAAATCTCAAGAAAAATGAATCAAACCTTCCTATTTGTTATAGGCCTCATTCATTCCTATTTGAGAAGAAATGAACGTGTATAAATAAACAGAAGTGGCCAACATCTGTCACGCCGCCTGATCAAACAGAATTAGGCGTGGACTCACAAGATGTGTACGTAGAGGACCGCCGGGAATCAATAACGATAAAGTCCCTTCAAATAAACATCTCGATGTGTTGCGACGTTCATCAGAAGCTCTCTGCAACAGAGTGCCTGTAGAGCTACGAAATAAAATGCAGAGGCGCAATTTAGTTTGCATGTCATTAGTCAGTAATTGTAAGGACTTAGTAGTGACAATTTTTTCATTACGTTCCAACTAGCGCGGATCCCCGGAGCAACTTCACTTGTTTACTCCGCCATTGCAAAGTCAATGTAATTGGCAGCCTCTCCGTCTGTCCAGCATCCGTACCCAACACCAACAACCAATCACGTTCAATAAACAGGAGACTTGTACTAATAAAAAGAAGGATGGATGTCGCCAGCGATAGCTTGTGTCATTTATCGACCGCTACGCGTCCGCCCTCGGCGTGCTCCTTTGTCCCGCCGTATTTGCGCCACCGTGTGCCGTTATGGTTTAAGGTCATGTATTATTTGGCTTTGCCGGGCTGCGCTTAGAATATGTAATACTTCAATTTCCATTGTTTGTGCCCGCTCAAATCTTTATAACCGAGCCTGTTTGTTTTTGTGCGAACGAAGCGCATTAAGACGGGCTCAGCTGTGTCAGCTTTAAACAGGGGGTGAAAAAGAAATTTCAATAAAGGTTTGTTTTTCCAAGCTGAGAGAGGCGTGACTTGTTGGAATTACCCAGCAGGCTTTATGGCCTTTCTAGCTTTGTAAGTATGAATATCGGGCCCGTTTAAAGTCATCGTCAGATGCCATTGCAATTCAATTGTAGCTCGTCTGAAT
This sequence comes from Hippichthys cyanospilos, assembly GCF_059441005.1. NCBI lineage: Eukaryota > Metazoa > Chordata > Actinopteri > Syngnathiformes > Syngnathidae > Hippichthys > Hippichthys cyanospilos. The sequence continues at coordinate 6,907,822 of NC_142389.1, read as the reverse complement.
GGTAGAGATGATTGGAAAAAAACAGCGTTAAGGAAATAATAGTTCAAGCCATCTTTTGTCAAGCAGAAAAACAGAGATGGATTCATTTAATAATGATATTGAACTTGCTAAAAGGTAAATGCTAAAGTTTCAATTGTGGTGACTTTTTTTTTTTTTTTTGCAAGAAACCATCTATATAGTGTGGAGTATATATTCCTAAACCTAAAATAATTTAGGCCTTTTCTTCACCTCAAAGACAGTATAGCATATTTAAATGTAAACACACAACTTAAGAAGGTATGCATTTTTATTCAATATACAACAATGAAATAAAGAAATCACTAATTACATAAATGAAAATGATTGAAACAAAAGCGCAATGTGTCTTTAAGGAGCGCAAATTCTACTTATGTTGCCACAATATTTAGGTTAAAAATGAACTATGAGTTTGCACTGTAGAACAATCACAACATTTGAGTACAGTCCATTAGTATAATATTAAACCTTGTGCGCTATTTTGATCATTTTTGGATCATTTTGCTTCTGCATCATTCTCACAGTATTTTAGCCAATGAATGGCAGCTTCTGGTAGTGTGAGAACTAAGTGGTTGTGCCATGTTGAAATTGAACGTTGTCACCTTCCCGGTGGAATTCCCAGTCTATGGTGCCTTTTTTCGTCCTTTTTGTTGTTGTTTTTTTTTAGGTACTTTCATTTTTGTCAATGCTAGGTTAACTCAAGACTGACTAGGTTTGAATGTGAAATCTATTTTTGCCCAGTGACCGGTGCAGAGTGGACGATGGTTTCTTTTCTCCCCGGGTTTATCAACGTACAGCCAAATTTGAACTTTGTTGACACGACACATCTGGACTGCGAGTTTTGTGGTCCAGACTTAAACACCAGCATTTGTTCTGACCCTACCAGCTGCTCCTTGTCCTTCCTTTCTTCGCTGACTCCTCAGCGTGGACCTCAAGTCTCCCCAAGTTAAAAATGACCTTTTCCCTCCTCCAGATAACTACAACATTGGTACTTATTGCTTTACTGCGACTTTATTTGTTTGGACTTGACCGGTGCACGCTCGGAACATTTGGAATGCGGTTGTTTAGGCTCTGCTGTCACTGGGAGGTTTTGAAGGCTTCAGTTGTGAATCCTGTCTGTGCGTAACGTGCGAGTGCGTTGAGGATAAGAGGACTTGACTGTGTGTGGTGCCTGCGCCGTCGCCGCTCTTGCTCGTGCCACTTCCATTCTAATAAACTGTCACACAGTCTCCTCTGTCCAGCTGGCACGGTTAGAACATGTGTCTGGGTGGAATGGATAGCGGTGTTGTGTTGGGACAGCGGGCATTTGTGTGTTGAGTCTGGCTTTCAAAATGCCTGAAGGGAAAGTCTCTCAATTACATTAATGGTGTTCAACCACATCTAGAAGTTGCTCCCATTAGATTGTCGAACCAAACATAGCTAATGTCGTGGCCAGTGGGTGGATTATCATTTTATGACTTCACATTATCAACAACATTTACCCTATTTTCCACACTATAAGGCGCACCGGATTATAAGGCGCAGCCCCAATTGACATATTTTAAAACTTTTTTTTCCTTATATAAGGTGCACCGGATTATAAGGTGCACCCTCAAATAATGACATATTTGAAAACGTTTTCAATCAATAACTCAAATAATAACTCGAAACTCTCAATAGCATAATAACTCAATGTCAATATGAGCAACCTTGTTCAACTGTAAACACTCAAAAGAAACAGGGAAAGCTTACTTTCAGTCCATTCCCCATCTATGAATCCCAATCTCAATATTGATCTATATATAAGGCGCACCTGATGATAAGGCGCACCATCAGCTTTTTAAAATAATTAAGGCTTTTAGGTGTGCCTTATAGTGTGGAAAATACGGTAATTTAATGCTATTCAAAGCCTCAATTGGAACAGAACAGTTGTCTTTTCAAATAAAGAGCAAATTAACTGGAACTTGAGGCCCGTTATTACTATAATTACTGTTACTTGTTAGCAGAATTTTGTCCGCATTTATTTGTTTTGCCATAAACGGTTAACATCTGATGTGTGTGTGTGGAGGGGTGATTACTCAATCAGTATGCAATTATTCAACGGATTAATCAATCGAATAATTGATTTTAAAAGAAATATCTTACAGAAAACGTTTGCTTTGGAAAACAACGGTGAACATCTTTTACCTTTTTTTCTGACGTGAGTTTCAGACATGGTTTTCAATTCAGGGATGTAAGGTAAAAATACCCTTTTAAAAATATGATTCATGGATTAAGCGACGTGGAAACTGACTGACTTGTAGTAATAGCCTCCCTTTTTTTTTTCATTCATGTGCTCAATAAATGTGTAATTATTATTACTGGATGTGTGATATGATGTGTGATATGACCCGGAACTTTTTTTTTTTTTTCTTGTTTGTATGTTCTTCTTTGGCCTGTGTTGTAATTGAGAAATGTCTGTTTTACGTCTGCTCTTTGTCTACCTCCCACATCTGTGACCAAGTAATCAAAATTCATTCATTCATGTCTTCATCTCGCTCTTTGTTTTGATACCAGACTCGAAAGCACGCCTTGTGTCTGATGGCATTTCATAACCTTTTTAGTACCCAATATTGTGTTTGCTGCTCTTTTTGCCCTTTCGGTTGCACGCATTCATGTTTAACAAACAGTGAAGTGCGTAAAAGGGGGGCGAGAGCTGGAGAAAATAAAACAAATGCCACTGAGCTTGCGTGCACTTAACGTCTGTATGAGAGTCTGCTCAAAATTCTCATGGTCAGCGACGGCTTTGTTTCCCCTCTCTCATCACCGGTGTACACCTTTTTTTTTTTTTTTTTTTCATTCTGTTGACCTTCATGTGACAGTTGTTGTTTCGGTTTGAAGTATAATCGTGTCTGCGTTTCTCCCTACTCTGCGTGGCGGTAGGAAAAAGGAAGAGGAGGACACGAGTGGGCACCAAATGAGAACATTAAACGCTATCCTTAAATCTCTCATGCTCCGTGCACATTTTTACTGTCTGTCTCCCTCTCAAGCTACGTCCATCCCTGCTCGTAAACTCCCATCATGTCTACAAGCAGCTAAGCTCTGTTGGGGGTTCCAGTCCACTTGGGCTTGATTCCCTTTGGTCATGTTGTGGTCATGTCACATTAAGCTCCAACAATTTTTGTGTCAGCAGCTTCCATCAACCCCCCCACACATACACGCGCACGCCAACCGTCTCTAAATGCTACTGTTAGTCACTTGCTACTGATATCTGGATGGGTTTGCTGCGTTTGTATTTTTCCTCTACATTGCATGCCATTCATGTTCCAGACAGTTTGTCCCTAAAGCAGTGATCCTCAAATATATTTTGCCAAGCCCCCACTCGGAAAGAGAAAACTTTTCGCCCCGTCTCGAAGCGCTGACCATAAGATTTTTATCTCTAAAAATCGTAAAGGAATACCTAAATCCGTATCATTTTTAAACATTTAACTCATTCAGTGCCATGGACGAGAATTCTCGTGTTTAGAAATAGTAGTAACAATAAAATTCTCATCAAAATCAAATACGTTTTTTTTTTTTTTAATGGAGGGTAGCTGACACTCTTGACTGATACTTCCCGTTTTTTTCCGGAGTATAAGACGCAGCAGCTAAAAATTGAGCAAAAAAAGCTTTTTTGGGCAGATAAGCTGATTGGACTATAACCTACAGGTCATAACATCAGATATTTATGCAAAAAAGGTGGTATATAAAAGTTTTAATTGTTTTAAATATATTTTGTCTACCAACTGCAACATCCTCTCTTTAACAGACTTAACATGCCTGTATGTTTATTCCCAACATTATATTGATAGAAAATGGGTGGCTCGACATTACCTACATATCACCAACAGAATACTGCAGAGGTAAATAGCATTTCAAAATTGAAATCAACACTTTGATAGCATTATGTCTCCCATTGTTTAATTGATTAATTTAGTGAACATTGCACACACTGCACATAAATAATGTATACAATCATATTATAAATACAATCATATATATACTGTATACTTATATCAAATTTACACGTCATAAACTTTTATACAAGAGCTTATTCAATTTAGACATTTTTTTTTAATCTATTTTCATCTGTTTTCTTTTGAGTTCTATTTCATAGTTGTTCCATAAACTGACTCCTTGAACAGATACACACATTTGCTTGACTGGTGGGGGAAAAAAAAACAGCAGACAAGCCGCACTGGACTATAAGCCGCAGTGCTCAAATCATGAGGAAAAAATTGCGGCTTATAGTCCGAAAAATACGGTATTTAATAAAGTGGGCCCCCGTGTTCCCCGTTCCGCGGTTGGGCTCGTAAGGCGAATTCACCGTATGGCGGGCAATCCAAACCTATGTTAAATAGCTAATGCGTTTAGAACCCCAGTTAAAACCATCAAAATTGTACATACATATTCAATATCTATCTTAGAAGTTTTCATGAGGTACTCCGAGGTCAATATCTCTTCACGTTTTAAGAGTCAAAGTCATAAGAGGTCCTATTTGACAAGCTCCAGTATTTATGCATGCATGACTAAAAACATATTCCAGAGATGAAGATCCATTTATCAGACTGAATCATTTGCGCTTTGATTTGAAATCGCAGCCATACATCGACATGGCCAACTTCATTTCCATGGCAACGCTTTACATTTCCCAAAGGTTGAATTGCAGGAATCAGTGCAATTTAACCGCATGTGTAAAACTCCCTATTTGGCTCGTAATCATTAAAGGCAATCATTTCCACAACAAACAATCATGTCGCGAATACTGATTCCATCTCAACTGCGGCGATGAACTTGCCCAAAGTTTGAGAAGTAGAATTAGTGTAAAGCAAAGTGAGCAAAGTCTGCGTTGCAAGCAAAAAAGCTGCAGGCGTATTTGTGCTACATATTAAGTGGTGGATGGTGGTGGGTGTTTCTGCTTCTGGGGTTGCACTGGGTCCTGACATGATGCGTGTTTGTGTGCTGGGATCTTTTCATTTTGGTTTTGGATCGTGGCCATTCCTCACAGAACGGCTACGTTCCTGACGCTCTTCCCTCAGGGCGCGGAGATACTGAGAGATATTAATGGCAAGACTGGTGGGAGGAAAGAGGGAGTGCGAATGAACGGGAGGAGGTGAACGAGAGGGAACGCGGACGGAACGAGGTGGGCTTGGGAGATGCTGAGATGGATGGATGGAGGAGAGTGGGCGGGTGAGGTCAGCGGAGGGAGAGCGATGCGGGTCAACAGCAGACAAGAAGAAGAGCGGATGAGTTGGAGAGTGAGTGTAGGGAAGGCTAGCTTCCAGATGCAAAAGTATTTTGGCAAGTAAA
>NC_142389.1:6792500-6897500 GCF_059441005.1 Hippichthys cyanospilos | reverse complement strand
GTGCTAATTCCTGCTAGTTTGTTTCCATTTAGCTTTAAAAGTGAACCAGGAAATGTAAATATGAAGAAAATAGGCGTTCGTTCGAGGCTCCGCTGTCAATACATGATTTCACTTCAAAAATGCACTGATGGTCACGGCAGTGAATGTATTGGGAGTGAGAACCCAAACACAAGTAAAATACAGTACCGGTGTTCAAATGGCGGAATGTTGATAGGAAACACTTTCAACGTAAAAGACTCGCATTTTTCGGACTACAAGCCACAACTTTTTTTTTTTTTCCTTGCGGCTTATAATACAGTGCGGCCTTTCTGGGTTTTTTAATTTAGTTATTTTTTAATATCCACCAGGAGGCAATCCACCGGGAAAAGAAAAGTGTGTTCAAGATTTCAATTAATAGAACTATGAAATAGAACTGAAAAGATGCGAATGGATGGCTTTGCTCAAACAGAATTTTAAAAATACATACAAACATAATACTATATTTATAGTATATACTATAAAGTAAGATATCTTGTATAAAAGTTTGTTGTGTGTTTGTGTGTGTGTGTATATATATATATATATATATATATATATATATATATATATATATATATATATATATATATATATGTATATATGTATATGTGTATATGCATGTGTATATCCACTATATGATTTATTTGCAATATTTTTATATTATTCTTTATGTTTATAATCAAAACAAAAATCAAGTCAAAAAGAAGCTATGGAAGTATTTATGTTGAGTTTGAACCGCTACTTATCTCCGGTCTTCTGTTGAAAATATCCGTTTTCTATAAATATGTTGCTGCTTAACATTCAGGCATGTTGAATGTGTTGAAGATTGGATGTTTCTGTAAGCAGGCAATTCAAAATGTTTTAAAAAATTGAAATGAAACCCCATATACTATGTTTCTAAGCAAATATCCGATGTTTTGGTCTTTGGCTTATAGTCCAGTGCGCCACACTCATCCCTTCAACTTTTGCTTTAACAGTTTATACTTTATACCAGTGCAGTTTATAGCTCAAGAAATCTGGCGTTTCATCACATTATTGTAATATTTTTTTGGGGACTAAAAAAGCTGATGTTCCTGAATTCTAGCAAATCATTATTAAAAATGTCATGGGTAGGCGTACCCGTTCAACATGCCTTAAAAACTGCAGTTATTCCTAATTATTTGGTCAAAGCCAATCTATGTTGTTTAACGATCGTCCATTAAATTTCGGCCTGGGTCGCTAAGGTGAAAGTTGAGAAAATCCATGCATTGATATTTACTGCTTTCACCTGAGCATAATGTTCAGCCACATTTTTGGGGGGGAGAAAAAGGAGAAAGTCATGGATATGCATTCCATAACAAAACATTACCGTACCTTAACCTACAATTTTAATTCATTTTTGGGCAAGCTGTTGCTCAGTAGATTTGCATATCAAATATACAATATTCCCTTTGAAACGAATTGAAGTGCCATTATTGTTTTCCCCTCAATTCCCCTCAAAAAGCAGCAATTTGCATATGTTGTTAGTAATGGATATTTGTACAAACCCTATATATATATATATATATATATATATATATATATATTAGTGTTGTATAGTATTTGCTCTGCTCTTTCATTAGCTTGCTGTGTCAGACACACTCTACCTACTCAAGACCTTGCACTGTAGATGACACGCACAAAATTACCATCGCAGTTGTTACATGCATGCATGTCTGTGTGTCTGTGTCAGTGTGTACACACAATTGTGCGATGTAATGTTTCTGGCGTAGTGAGTCACAGTCTGGTTAAGGCTGCCTCTAGACGTTACTGTGTCTGGACCCCATGCTAAGAATCAGGTTGAGCATTCTGCTGCTTGTTAATGTTCTCGGTGATCCGTAAATTTGGGAGTTTTTGCAGTTTGTTTATATGTTCAAAAGATAATCAATGAATCAATCAGTTGTTCAAATACTAAAGCTGCAATTTTACGCTGCGGTATTCTGTTGGCTTTTTGAGGAAAAAAATGTTGGTGCTCAACATGCGACATGTTCAGATTTTTGATGAGAGGAGGTTGTTGTAAGCAGGCAGTTAAAATAAAGTTTTATATAACAATAACAATTAAGAAAACTTCATATTTGATATTACAACCTGCAATTTATTGTTTGTCTGTGAAAAAAATAGTTTTTTGCTCAACTTTTCCTGCTTTGGCTTACATAAGTGCATACATAGGTACTTTAGTTCGCTGGATGCATAAAAAAGTGGATCAAGAGAAAACAAATTGCTTGACACCAAACAAATGATATTACTTTCTACACCTCTTGGCCTTTAATTGTTTTTTTTTTCTTTCTTTTAGGGATACACTCCAGTCATCCCCCCATTCTATTGGTTTGTTTGCTGAGTCTCTTAATTGCTTGACTTCTCTCCCTTGACTTCTCATGATGCCATGTTGCATGTCTTAATTAAATGGCCGCTTTGATGGAGGAAGGCACCATATAAATGAATGTGCTGAGGTGGTAAGGGAAGGTTGATAGGGATTAAAAAAAAAAAAAATCTTTTAATTACACAACCGGGTCAAAGCTACTCTACCTTCGAAGCTTAATGACGTCCTCTGATTGTGTTGTGAGGCCTCTTTTTTTTTTTTAATTCATGCAGCAGGTAATAAAAAATATGTTAATTTTTGGTGCATTACATTTTGCTGCTAACCTCATCACAGGAAGCATTTGGTAGGATGATGATGGAAGGATTAGCATATATTTGTAAGTGAAAAAAAGAACTACTCCCTTCATGTTCTATGTCAGCAATTCAAAAATGGAGGTACCAGTACCCCTGGGGTTACATGAAGTCCCTTCGGAGTGAATGTGAGACTATAACAGATTGAGACTATAACAAAACTAATACTATGTAATGATTTTGATGCCGTGACAGGAAATGTATACTTTTCAAATTCAGAGCAAATTAATTGGAACATGAATCAACTCATAGATAAACTGTGTTAAAGTGAAGCGGCTCTCAAATTGGTGTCCGAGAACCACCGGGGGTCCGTGGCCTGACTGCAGGGTGTCAGCGAAATAGTTGGGTTGGGTTATTAAAGAAAAATAGATATTTGTTTTAACTTCATTTAATTTGATATTAAATTGTGAATGTTTTCATGACTCTTCAATAAAGCAACCGATTGAACCAGTGTAATATATTTTTGAAAATGTAATACTTTGATATTTAGCGAATAGACCCACGTTATCATCAAAGAGCTTGATTATTTTGGCACTAAATATTTGGCAGCAAACCTTTTGGGGTAAATTGACCCAATTTCTTATGAGGAGGCTTCCAATTAGCAATTTCAATCAGTAAAGTTCAGTTTGGCTGAAAAGTATCACATTTTCTCGCACTGACATTTGTTTTTATCAGACAGTACGGCGTAATTAACCATTTTCAAGCGTTCACGTTTGTGTGTTTCATATTCATGTAGCGGTGGTTTGATCCCTGACACACAGCCTGCCCATTAAACCCAGTTGGGGGCTTGCGGAGTGAATGGGAGGATCGGCCCACCTCATCCATCTACTTGATGGACCAACTGTTCTTAATTACATCGCAACTTGTTCACACGCATGCACATGCACACACAACACCCACACATGATACACACCCCATCCTAAAGCATTTGACGTGGTTCCTTACGTGAAGTGAAAACACTTAATCAGCCATATGGCCTCGGTGACCCCCCACAACCATAACCATCCATCTAGCGTGATGCTTTTTAATAACTAAGGGGCCAACTGAATAAATGTGGTAGAACAACGATTTCGACGGGTACTCAACGTTGCACTTTCAAGGTTACGTCGTACTTGAAAATACATGAAACTTTCAAAGCCGGGTGAGTTCACAAATGCTGATAGTCATCTCTCGGCTTTGCAATTTGTTGTTCCCATTCATTTTTTTTTTTAACTCATTCACTATCAGCTCATTTTTATTTTTATTTTTTGGATAGACATTTAGCCGTCAATGGCATCAATGAAAGAATGTCAGATGAATTATTGACATCTATAGCCATCAATTACCATGAATGAGTTGAAAAGGTTTGAAAATTTGACCTTGGGCAAAAATTGTCAAACCCATTTTAATCATGGGCCAAATTTTGCTTCTAGTTTTAGTTGAAGATTATGGGTGTGAATTCTATGACCGTCACACGTACCGTATTTCTCTGTGTTACAATTTGATTTTTTTCCTAATTTTCAACCCCCATATTTAGACGACCAACTTATACCCGCATAACTTGAAACCAGACCAATTTTCTCCACATGTATGTGTTTGAATAACATTAATTTGAATGTGAAAGTATTTTGACATTGAAATATGCCTTTTTGTCGTCAACAAGGAGACTGCATGGATCTTTTTTTGGTGCACGTTGACCCATTATGAAAAGGAAAAGATTGCTTGACTTGTCCGTTCAAGACAAAAATGTGAGAGCACTGGCATGGTGTGATGATGGCAAAATGATCAGCCCTCCGTTTCAAACGAGTTGGACTAGTCAGAAGATGACTACCCGTGAAAGTTACTAGGATGTTTGCGCAAATGATGAAAGGACATCCAGAGGTCAAATGGGAGGAGCTCAATGAAAAAGCAATTGGAAACTTCAAATCGTTTTATTGTTACACTAGTTTCAGCATTTGCGTCTGTGCGCGCGTACATTGCTTTGCGCTTGTCTCACTTTCACCCCCCCATCACAGCAACAGTATGCTATTCAATATACGATGAAAAAATGTGTCTAAAAGTACTGTAATTTTATCATTTTAAAATCAAACACCATGCGCTTTAATTGGACAGCCATGATATGTGTAGACTTATATCACGTTTTTGTAAAAAATGAGCCAAATTGTAGTAAAGGGGGATCGACTTATGCACGGCCGACTTGTACGCAGAGATATACGGGAACTGCTTTTGAGATCCAAGGCTCGTAAAAACTTCAAAAGAGGGATTGGTAACACACAAAAAAAAAAGGTGTCCCCAAAAAGTTGAAGACAACTTGCAAATTTGGTTTTAGTCGCAACATCGATGTTACGATTAGCATTTCGGGCCTTGCGTTTGACGCCTTTGTCTTAGCTCATTGTCTTAGCTCAAATGTTTTCCATTTCCTCATTCGGGAATGCAACCCCGCCCGATTCGGTTCTCCTCCTCGTCACATCCTTGATAGAGATGAATGATCATGTTTTTGCCACTGAGAAAACCTGCGTGCGCATAATCATACTTGTACCATTCTCATAAATCATCCTTCTAATGCGCTCTAATAGATGCAGCCAGACCTTGTATTTGAGCTGTTAATGTGCATAATCTCAAGCCTTTTTTGCCTATCATGTGACTAATAGATGTCTTCAAGGGTTGAGCAGCTGTATGGAAGCGTTGGAATCCTTGACCTCATTTTCTTTTCCAAGTAGGAAGTCCATCAGGTTGTTCTTCTTTTTTTCAACTTGCAGTATGTAAGCGCTACACTGCTGCGGATCACATTTATCTGGTCAGGGTATTTCCATATCTAGGTCACAGTCTTAATGGGAAAATGCTGATTTGGAGCGCGCGGCGAAAGACGCGGGGGCCATTAGCGGGCGAGGCTCATTCAAGTTTACATTCCGCAGTTGAATTGGCTGATTCAAAAGGAATCAAATAAAATGGCCGTGTCACAACAGACTGCAGGCTGAAGATAATGCTTGTTAATTTCCATAACCAGGCCATATTCCACACCCATATGCAAATGGCGGGCCACACAAAATAAAGCATTTTACGTCCTATTCACTTCCTATTTGCCTAAATGCCTCCTCAGCAAATCTGATTAGCCTCTCACTGCATATATTATAGAAGGTTGGTGAAGTAACCTGATCTAATCAATGATGTCAGGGGGAATTATAAACCAAATTAAGACATTTTGTTGGGGGGAAAAGACTCATTCCTATTCATTTTCATGTTTCTGGCTCTCGCTCTACAAAAACATATAAACGAATGTTATTTGCCATGCGTTCGTTTTCTTTATGACTCCGCGGCCGTGGAATATTAAATAGCGGCAGCACATTCCGCAGGTGAGCTGGGTATCCTTGTGATACATTTTCCAGCGTGAAAAATTGGAAGTAGTAAAGGGTGACATTACACAATGCCTTTGCAAAGCAGGAGCACTTTCTAAAAGGCGGTGAGCATGCCTAACCTTCAGCAGCATTACAAATCAATATTACTTCTCCGACCTAAGCTATCTTTGCTCTGAAGGAGAAATTGTGTGTTAGTGAAATGTGACAAGCAGGCGATGCACGCAAGCGCGCACACGCACGCACGCACGCACAAACCAAACGCGCGCCGCCCCAATGGCGTAACTGTCAAAAAGAAGCAGAACATTGAATCTCATTTCTCAGCGAGCTCGACCTGAAATTGCCTGACATTCTCATGCAAACATGTTTGCTGACGACTGCCTCTATGGCTGTAATGTCAGTGATGAGGACTTTTGTGTGCAAATCACACACACACACACGTTTTTACATGTTGCACATAGGTTGCGCTTATAAGAAACCGTTCAAGTCTGTCAAAACCTGTAAGTTTTTTTTTGTTTGTTTTTTTCAGCACGGGCATTGCTGAGACATCGATACACTGCAGTACACATACAGAATTTACTTATTAGGGTATTAATTTTTTAAACATTTTACAGTGTTCCTGACTATAGCCAATGAATGTAAACGAGAAGGGATAACAGTACAGTTACTGTATAAGGTTTAGCCATCCATACATCCACTTTCTTTAACCGCTTATCCTCACAAGGGTCACAGGCTTGCTGATGATTATCCGAACGGACTTCGGGCAAGTATAGGCATGCAGGCTCGGGGATAACATGCAAACTCCACACGGGAAGGTTGGCGCCAGCTCGATTCAAACTCAGGTCCCTTAACTGTGAGGCAAACGTGCTAATCACTGCCCCAGTAAGCTACCTGTTTAAGTTTTAATCATTTAATATTTAAGTGACTATGTGTACTGCAGATATCTTTGTCTCGAATATGTAAAGTATAAATACTATTCACATTTTTTTTCAATCTGGTATCCACATACACATGCATAAAAATTCATGGGGGGGTGTGGTCCTACTTCCTGGATTTCACTCTTTTTACACACACACATATTATATATATATATATATATATATATATATATATATATATATATATATATATATATATATAAATACAATTTCTTGTATCATAAAAAAAATCGTGTTTTTCCTCTTTTTCTGCGAGCCACTTGAAACACATCCTGTCAGTTCACTTTACAGTCTGATTATGGCTCCTTAGTGTCTTCTAAATGGATTTGAAAGAGGGATTCTTCAGCACATATCACAACCAATCAGCGAATCTTCAAGTGAACTAATTATATTGTCACTGGCAGCATCAGTAGCAAGTGAAAATCCCTCTCCACTCACAAGTGATGGAGAATGCAGTTGTCAGCTCAGCCCGGATTTTAGATGCGGTATTTAACATTGTAGTATGAGCTATGCATAATCTTTTTAGATAAGCCTTGTGTAGTATTTTGACTATTTTTGGGTCATTTTTTTCCACAATATTCTCCCAGTATTTCAGCCAAGCGATGGCACACTTCTGGTCGTGTCTTAATTAAACCTTCGCGCCATGTTGAACTGTTACATGTTGTTACCATTTGGGTGCAATTTCAGCTCCCTGGTGTTTTCTTTCAATGTTTTCCCTTTGTTATATTTGAAGCTGAATTACCACACAATGGTTAGTTACACAGTAAAGAATATTGATGTACAATTCATTGCAGTTTTACTCCACAACAAACTCTGATGATGATGATAATTAAAAATTTATGTGAAAGATGATATGCAACGGTTCTGAATTCACTTTTTGCGTGCTAAAACATTGTTGCCACCCCCGCGGACAAGAGTGGGACCGGAAAGGCAAACATGACAGTCGATGATATTCGTTGTCGCCTGGGAAGCTTTTTAATCCGTCAAAAATATGCCTTGGCAGTCACAGTATGGAAAAAAAGATCTAGTCAGCCGTGGTAACGCAAGATGAACACAACAAATAGTGACAGTACCGTATGTCATAGGGCAGATCAGAACTTGGAGGCCCACATGGGATGGGAAGCATATGCATGTATTTCTTTTGCGATTCAGCACCATTTCAAGTTTTTTTTTTTTTATTGTGTGCCTTGTCTGGTGTTAGCCACATTTTGTCACAAATCTCATAAAAAGAAAGGCTGTATGATAGCCAGTTTATTGCATTCAACCCTGACATATTCACAAGTGTGTGATGGTTTATAGGCCCGTGTTGTCTTCTATTGTGGTATTTTGTTGCATTTGCATTTATTTATTACTTACGCAATGTCCCGACCTCAGCGGAATCTTCCAGCGTGTGTTTTCGTCAATATAGCAAATATACATCTCCCTGAAATGAATATGGAGAAATTTGAAGGGAAAATACGGTTGGTCTATCGAGATGTTAAGCAGATGGAGTCAGGTCAGGGCATGTTTATTTGGGCGCATGACTATTAGCAGTCAGGTGATTTTCAAGAAAATGAAAAGGGAGGAAAGTCAACAAAGATGGCGTGAGGCAGTTGGAGGGGACGTTGACAACAGAGGACAAATAAAAGACAAAGCTTTGTCAACAGTTCCTGATTGACTTCTGCGTGTTTGGCGTCCTTTGTATACAGTTTACTCACTTCCTGTCCCAAGTGAAACGAGTCTGTGAAGTGCAGATGTTGTTATGGTGTCGTATTATTGTCTTGGTGATTTGGCTAATTAAGGCGTGTATACACTCATTGGCCACAAAATTAGCACCTGCACAACCTAATGAGAGCCAATAAAGAAGCTGTTTTTAAAAGTGCTGCTTATGAAGCAATTATGTTCTTTTTTTAATGTCTTCTGAGGTAATAGATTTAACTGTGTTTATTATTATGTTTTGTTGTGGTATAAGTTTGCAAAAGGGCTAAAAACTTTACTGTGTATTACTGATAGGAGATCTTAAAAGTATTTTTGTGCTTTTTGTATAATGCTTATCGTATTAATTAGAATATAGTTGTGTGGAATAAACTTTGCTGATGCTATGGTAATGTCTGTGTCAGCTTTCTTATATTGTTTATGTATGTGTCACCTCTTGTTATTTTTATGTGTTTATCACTATAGTCACTGTTGTGATGGCTTTGTTTTTTTTTTTTCCATCTGCTCTATGTCATCTCCTCCCAAATACCAGATTATTCACATATCCACTGTTGTCCATTTTATCCATGTCCATTTTGTCTCACTAAGACATTCTAACCAAACACAAGACAACAATTGAAATCCCTCTAATTAACGCTAAGACTTTGTAGGGTAACTGAAATTGGTAAAAAGCTATATATATATATATATATATATATATATATATATATATATATATATATATATATAATAGACACAAGTAAACACAGTCGGCTTTGAGGACTTTTCAAGTCTAGTTTCTGAGTCTAATTTTCCACATTAAGAGTCTAATTTTACAAGTTTTAATTTTACAACCACAATAGATTTTCGTGGAAAAGGATTTTTTACTTTTCCACTTCCATGTTCTGTCTGCTTCTGGGTCCAAATGGCTTCTTATTTTACAACATTGTTGTGAATAAATACAGTGAATGCGGTTATTGTTATTTGTGTCTGTGAAAAACCAAACAAAAATGTGAAATAGCAATATATATATATATATATATATATATATATATATATATAGGTGTGTGTGGGGGTTTTTTTTGTTTTGTTTTTTTCAATTCCTCTACAATTTGGTCTCATTAAAGTGCACATTCGTGTAATTATTCCAAGTTGTGGTTTATAACTCCATGTAGACATTTTCTGTCTTGTGTTAGGGTTGTCTCCATTTTTTGTCCACTAAGCCTGATAGATTGACCAGACAGGGCACTTTAGCGCAGTGATGTAACAGAGGAACACTTTGTGGCGTCTGTATTGTGATATAACTGCGCTGGTAATGTCAACCGTTCCCTCTTTAAGTGCAGGCCTCAGTGAACACGCCACTGAACGGATGTGCTGCTCTTCTTAGAATTGTGTGTTTTTGTGTTGCAATGTGTTACATTCTGTGCATCAGTAGAATTATGAACGCCTCCAGTGTAAAGCTCATACACAGCACCGTTGACATTAATACTCCCAGTTATTCTCCTGTGCTCCCCGTGTGATGTCAGTCCGCGGTAACCAGAGCAGAACCACGAATAAAATGATAAAGCAAAAGCTTTGACCTGAATGGTGCACAGCTCAGAACTCGGGCCCCTGATTACATTGGAACGCAGCAGTCAGTCACTGAGTGGACACCAATGAGGTATTTACTTCCGAGCTAATCGCGGGGATTTATCCCCTATTTCAGACCGACTCGGTCATATCTTCAAAGTGGTGAGAGCCGTTATCGCGACGTGTGCAATGAAAGACGCAATTATTGACTTCAAAAGGTGACCCATGGGGCTGTTTTTTGTTATTTACTTAATGTCAGGCTTTTAGGTATGAAAATAATCTTGGATCAAGTCATTTACTGACCAGGTTCACTGTTTTACTGTCAGACCTGCTTACCGTGCTCCGCATTCACATAACATGCAAAATCTTGCCTTCATTTGACTCCTGCTTTCTCCAGAGTGTGATATATAAGGACAGGTTCTCAGTTCTGCTTTTTTGCATCATTTTTTTCATCACAATTAAGGCAAAGAAAAAAGAATAACATTGTTAAAATATCAGTTGCTATGCAGTTGCTATGGTCACTTAGATGCCATTTTGTCATTTTCATGTACCATAAATTATGTATCATAAACCACAATGTTAAATAAGTCACAGCAGCAAAAAAAGTTTTTTTTTTTGCTTGTTTTTTTTTAAACATTTTTTAACTGCATACAGAAACACCCTAACTTCAACTGACTGAACATACTGTATTATATATTATGTCAAAAAAAAGACAACATTTAAGCACAAGGTTCTGAGTGACAGTCAGAACATCAAGTCAAGCTCTCAAGCTGCCATGCACTTTTTCTCTAGCTTCTTTCTGAGTCTAGTGTTTTGAGTCTAGGCTCTGAGTTAACATTCCTTGTCTACTTCTGCTCTCGAGCTGTCATGTCATTCTCTTGTTTCTTTCTGAGAATAATATTCTAAGACTAGTGTTCCGAGTCTAGTTCCCAAGTCTATATTCTGTTCTCGAGCTGTCGTGTCACACCATCTCCTTAGTTTCCTTCTGAGTCTAATTGCCAAGTCTACTTTCAGAGTCTAGTTTCCAAGTCTAGCTCTTAACTCTTTCAGTGCCATTGACAAGGAATCTCATTTTTTGAAATAGTAATAAAACAAAAGAATAATAATAAAAGTCTAGTCAAATACATGTTTTTTGGAGGGTAACTGACACCCATGACTAGTCCTTATATAATATTAAGCCAATTGAGCACTATAGTGATAACTGTGACCATTGCATGGCAGTGCTGCTGTGCATACTACACAAACACATACTTGCAATTCTAAGTAATAAAATAAAATCAATTTTTCATGTTAAAACCCATGTTTACATGGGCATATTACATAATAAAATGTCAGCCTTGAAAAACGAGTGAACATGCGAAATATACTGGCACTCGAGAGCTTGCCTTTTCCGATAACGCTTGGCACTGAAAGAGTTTCATGATCCCTGTAGTTACGTTTGATTTTTGTGTATAAAGACATTCTACCTTTCCATTTCTGTGTCCTGTCTGTCTGGGTGGAAATTTTGCTCTGCGTGTGACAAAAATATCATGAAGGTCGAATTGTTTTGAAGCCACTGAACCTTTCTTTTTTTTTTTTTTTGCCTTGGTACTTATGTCATCTTTGTTTTGGCTGGCTTGATGCCCGAACATAAGAGAGGGCCAAAAAGGCGCCGTTGGTGCAGCGCCAAGCTACAGATCAACTTATTTGTAGTTATGAGTACTTGACATGCAGGCACTGGCAACTCATGTTCTTGGAGAAAATCTGCACAGAATCCCAAAGTAGGCATAATAACAGCCCAATCATTTCACATTTTTAATAATAATCTGCCCTAGCGCGCAAGTCTTAAATGGATCAGTCATTCCTTCCCAATCCTCCTGCCTGTCTGACACTGAGGACTTGAGTTTGTGTGTGCCTGTCTGCGTGTCAGTGCAAAAGAGACCTTCGCCGTAATGAGTATTCCTTTTGCACAACTTAAAGCTGCCTACCTGCTGAAAGAATTAGCATCGGAATCAGCATCAGGCGCACGGAGGGCATTGATGTGAATTAAAGCGCTCTGAATTATTAATTTCCACCTGCTGGAGTCACATCCTGCCTCCCTTGTATCTCCCCTTCACGCCATTACCTCTCTGACGCCTCTCCCTTTTTTATCATCATAAAACTAAACACCTTGACATTTCAAATCAATGTTAAGTGATACAATGACAGTGTCAATTCATTTGGATTGGGTTTTTTTTGTTGTTTTTTATCTGCTCGACAAGTCGCGTACAGATGTTTGCGTCTGTGAGTTTCGTAAGCAGACCTCTTTTAGCATGATTAATATTAATTATTGTGGGCAATCAGCGAGGCTCACACTTATTGTGTTAAGTGCCTCATGATTTATTGATGTTCATGTTTAAGGTTAATTGAAGCAAGGGACCAATATAAAGGAAAGTTTAAATGGATTCCTTTTTCAAAGGCAAAAGTCCATTAAAGTATTTTGTGGGCTCAGGAAAACTGTCCCGTGACCTTAAACTTTTTGAAGTTTTGAAATGTGGTTTATGAATTGGAATGTTGATGACCAGCTTTCACGATCGGAGCAATAATATTAATATATAATGTCATTTAGTTTCTGTCATCAATGATCTGCATGATATCGGAAAGACTTCAACTTGGCTTTTTTTTAATGGATTTAAAGTTTGAAGTTCAGTACTAATATGGACATATTTCAAAAGTGAAATAAATCAAAGTAGGGACTGATCGTTATGGATTTTTTGGGCCCATTGATTTAAAGTAAAATAATGAATTCTCACAATTACTTCAATAGATCCAATAGCTGTAAATTAAATTTGGATTTTTACTATTCTTCGTTCTGCCTAATACCTATTCCCCGCAAATAGCAGGAATCAAGTAAAGTAGTAACATCCATTTCAATTCTTTGCTTGTAAAAATGAAGATCTGCTTTGTTTTGAATGACAGGTCTGCAGAATAAGCTTATCAACACATTTTGAGATATTTATGCAAAGATACAAGGTTATGGTATGCCTTTATGTGTAATATATAATGAAACCAATTTTACTTGTATACAACTGCTGTAAAGGACCAGAATACATAAAGTTAAAACCGGTATTTTGGCTGATTTTGTTTTTTGGGTCAGGCCCTGTGTCAAACTGTATATTTCCGACTATGGCGCTACATTTATTTTGATCAAAAATCAGTGATGTGTTCAAAAATCAGGTGTGCCTTGTATATTCCACTAAAATTTAGTGGAATATAAATGAATCATGTTAATTTCTGGGTCCAAATGTTTTAATCAAATAGAGGGGCTTTAAAGATCTACGAAAACCTACGATCCATTGAACCTGTGTCACACAATCGGTTACAAATGTTTTCCAATCGACTTATAAAAACGCAGAGTTGCCGATGAAATAGACAAGGTGCAATGTACTGTGTCAAAATAATTGAAACACTCAGCAAACCAAGACCAAGATTACAAACCCTGATTGGGAAAGCGAACTATAGCCGTGAAGGCAATCTAAAATGCAAATTGCCCTTCGTTTTTGTCCAGAGAAGCAAATTAAAAGTGTGAAGGCATCCTCTCTTCCCTCTGGCTTTAAAGCATTTCTACATGAGAGGCCACGCCATCGTCTCTTATATTCCCACTATAGAAGACCTCAGTCGCTGTCAGCTCAAACGGTCTTTTCTTTCGGTGGCTCTCATCTGTATGCCTTGCATGTTTGCTTATCAGTAGTCTGACTCTGTCTATCTGTCAAAGTGAAGGAGTCCATTTTCCCCTCGCTGTTTATTGTCCTCTCTTTGCACAGCGCGTAGCCCTCCATCTCGCGCGCATCTGTCCACGCGTCCGTCGGCGTATCTGTTTCTCCTCCACTGTCTCTCGCAGCAGTTGGTCTTCGGCCACATCCCCCCATCTTGGAACGCGACTGCATATCTTTAGTCTAACACCTTGAAGGAAGAGATCTGAATACGAGTCCGCGTTTGTGTACATGCGGTGCCATGTTCCATTTAATCGAGCCTCCCAGTCGACACATTGAACAAATTGATCAGTTGCTTTGCCAGCTGTCCTGGCAGATCTCTCCTTCTGTCTCTTCTCCTTAAAATTCTCGTTTCCAGTTAACACGTACAGTATATATTAGGAGTATGAAAAGCGAGTAAAGAGTTAATATTTTTGTTATCAGTTACTGTATCGTTGCCAAGATCAGGTATTATTCACCCTTTCATTATGTAATTATTCTAATTGTCATATGGGGTCCAGCATTTCGTGTTGTTACTGGTTTATTCCTTCATTTATCAGTTATAGTTCTTAAAGATACTTTAAGATGCTTTATTGATGTCTGACGGTAGATGTCAGCGCGTCAAGTCAAACTCTAAAACTTTCTTTCTAGTTTCGGCTCTAATTTCGGTGTTTTCTTCCGTCTAGTTTTCAGAGTCTTGGTTTTCGAGTCTAGTGCTTCTGAGTCAATTTTCCAATACTCGCCGTGTTTCTTTTGTATACAAACTAGGCATGGGCCTATAACCGTATTGGCAATATACAGGGATCTCTCGCTACTTAGCCCCTCCCCTAGCACGCCCTCAGTGTATCGCAGATTGTCGCGGAGAGATGCGCTGAACTTTCCCTGCATTCCAGACAGATGACTTTACTGTAAATGCACATGACATGGGCACTCCTCGGACATCAAACTACTGCAGTACACATATTTACTATATAATATTATAATACGATAATACTATAATTATAAGATTACTATAATATTCTTAAATTATTGAACCTTGTATGGTAACTGTACTGTTATCCCTTCCTTTGCTATGGCCAACCGGAAGTCAATTAGAGTGAAGCCCGTAGCTGCCCAAACATGATAACACAGCAGCTTTTCCCCCTTTCCAGACACATGAAGTCCACTTCCTGGGAAGTGTTCGACTTTCGAAAACGATTACATTGCAAGTAAGCTACAAGCTTTCAGTGAGAGGGCAAGCGAGAGAGACAGACAGAGCGAGCCTGTTTGTGTGAGCGTGTGTGTGAGTGCATGATGAGGAAATATAGTCCTGTCAACATGAAGTGACAGATTCAATATTGCACTATTAATGTATACGCACAGAGTAGAATTATTTATTTAACTACCAAACTTGAGGATAGTTAATTTAAAATCAATATTGCAATGCTGTTTCACATTTATATTTACTTTTTAAATATTGTTGTGCATTTATACTTATTTTACACTACGGGATCATATTTCAGTTTAAATTGGATTGTTCAGTCAGTAAGAATTCATGTATACAGTTGTTGGTGAGTAAAACCTGTTTTGATTTTATTTATATATTTATTTCAATTTAGCATGGTAAATGTTTGTTATTGTAGCAAATCCCTGTGGAATGTGTTTTGTTTGAAGATAAAACAGTTTTTATAATGTACAAAACGGCAAAAAACATTTGAAAATTATATTTTTTAGAGTTGTAATTCCATTACCGCAATTCGGTGGTATTTTTTGCTCTAGGTTATAATACCATCAAATTCTGACACCATTCCATGCCTAATTTAGACTTTCTACTTTTCCATGTTCACATCTTGGCTGCTTCCTGGATCCAAATCCTCTTTCATCCCTTGTGCCATTAGGTTATTTTTTTTGGAAGCATGATTTCTTTCCGTCCCTCGCTGTAGCCCGCTTTTTTTAGAATCCACATTTTATTGACAGATGGCCGACGGTCCGTTTTGACTGACACGACCTTGACATTGACTTTTGGTGCGAACAACCGCTTGCTGTGGAAAATGATTGGCAGCATACAAAACCAGCCTCCTTTGTCATCCGAGCGGCTCACATCATCGGCGGCGCACGGTGAAATTTGCAAGCTTATCCACTGAATTGAAGCGATAAGTCGCCGATATGTTTTCTATGCCATGATATGTAAAAAATACACCTTTAATCCGGAGTTCCGTTTTGGCTCCTTTGCTGTTTCCTCACTTAATGGTAAAAGAAAGATGGTGGGGGAACATTCTTGAACAAAGATGGTGTTTGTGTTAAATCCTCAGGCTTGGCTGCTACGGTTAGCTGAGAGCGAGATGCTTTTCACCACTGTGTAATGACAGACATTAAAAAGTCGATTACAAGGTTCTTGAAGAGAAAAGAAAGAGACGATTACCAATCTTGCATGCGTGTATTCTGCCATGAAACATACTTGTTGGTCAGAGCCACAAGACCTGACAAATATCGAATCAATACGTAATCACTAGGCTTTTGCTCAGGTAAGTGTTTTGTTTTTTTTTCCTCGTTGTATGAAAGACACAGCAAATTCGACCGAACCTCTTCGAGCAACTGTAAATAAAAATGTTCTCGTTTTGTAGCCTTGACTTTTTTATGGTCAGCTTGTAACATGTATTTCCCATTTCTGAAAGATAACCGTCATAATTTGTGTTTCTATCCGCGGTATCCTTTTAGATCACATCCTTAATATTACAGTGTAGAATTTTATATCCTTTTCAATCGTTTATAAACCAGACACCGAAAGCAAAATAAACATTGTTTATTCCATGTCCCATTTCCTACTACAGTGTATTCAATTCCAGGGTGAAAAACAAATCCTTTTTTTTAGGCCACTGCAGATTTTTGACTGAAAAAATACAGATCACAGATGAATTGTCTGATTATTTTTTAAATTATAGTAAATACAGCTATTTGTTTCCTCTAAATGTATTTCAGTAGGTATCAATAATATGCAGATTTCCACTATTCATTGATTGGCCTGATAACCTAGTTTTATTTTCTTTGAAGGACTTGTTTTCACATTTTTTTTTTTTTTATCAGATGTCCAATTGTGTTTGAATGCACCGCATACATAGTTAGCAGCTAGCCATAACACTTGAGTTTTGACAAATAACATCTAAGTGTAATTGACAAGCATTTTTTTAGCTTTGTTTTTGGATGACTGTTGTTTTTTTTTGTTTGTTTTTTTCAGTGGTGGTCTGTCAATGTTGGTCACTGATGTAACGGCAATAAAAACTGAGTCACGAGGACTCAAGATAGCCTTGTCTCTTTAACATTTACAAAAGTTATCGTTGCATGTGTTTTATTTGGTGTGTTCATTTTAAAGTTGGCCTTCGCAACACTTGAGGTGTTACGAGAGGTTGTTAGTCTTCCTCAGTAGGTCTTTTATCCTTCTCTTGTATGCTTTTTTTGGGGGGGCGGGTCCCTAACAAACTAATCATACAGAACTTAAACTACGCTGGAAATTTCCCAATTGTTACACTGCAGCTATGCTGCCTGAACCGTCAGTGAGTCATTTGGAGCGGCAGAAAGATTTGTAATGATCCCAGAAGACGACAGTATTTATGTACTGTGTATAAGAGAACGTAGCCTGCAGGATAGCTTTGGTCAGGTGCTACTTAATTTACACAGTGTCAACTTTGTGGGTGTTGAGAAACTTCTAGTTGGGGAAGCAAAACAAAATACGAATAACCAACATCCCTTGAAGGCACTATTTTACCTGTACTGTTTATCCAGTTTAAAGCGTGACTGTGTTTTTTTTTTCTTAGTGTAGTCAGTGAAAAAACAAAAACACTCCATTTTTGCTCCTTGACAGCCTGTATATTAAACTTGGTTCAAGTCTAAAGTGTTAAGCCTCCAAGTAGCAAACCTTTGGGTGGTAATGTGTTTTTGATGCGACAATGGAACATGAAGAGATCCAGAATGCAAAGCAGAGTTGAGAAGAAGCTGCAAATGCATACCCATTGTTCATAATATAGTCTCAGAAGAGAGATCAGACTATCGAGCAGTAGCTGGCATCGTGATTTCACACCCATTATCACCTGCTCCAAAGGCATGGCAAGTGGAAAATGAAACTGCGTAGCCCGAGTGAGAAATCGCCACTTTTTATTCGGCGCGTGTTTATGCGCGTCATCTTGTCACGCGTACATTGAGCTTCATTAAGCTCCTGTTGCATGGCGTGTAGCGTACTCGCATGTTAAGGTCATAAATGCTTATCGCCCTCAACCATATTCCCACCTATTGTCTTGGCTTCCCTCAAGTGCAGCAGTTGCCCGAGAACGATATTTCAAACGTCTTGCAAATAGAGTGGGGCAGCGGAAAACAACACTTAAAATGGAGTTTGAGGCTTTGAAACATTCAGGCTGGCACAGTCCTCCTCGCGGCGCTTTATTTATTTATTTGGTTTGCCTCGCTTCCATCCAAGTGCTCTTTGATACTGTTTGTGATGACCACTGACGTCTGATGTGAAAATTGCTTGTCAAATGGAGTTGGGCAAAGGCAAATTTTCTCGTGTACTTCCCTGCGGATTAATTTATGTTTGCTTTCATTTCTCTATTTGTTCTGATTTTCCATCTTCTGAAACCTAAACCCTGTGAAGTCTGAAGTGTAGACACCACTGCAAAATGTAATCGTTTTTTTATTTTTTTTTTATATCAGTGATTGTTTTATTTTGTTTTTTTGTGCAGCTGCGCAAAAGGAAAAGATTATTTGTTTGATTCGTGGAGTAGTCCGAACGAACATCGGTTGAAAAGATAATAAAGAAAATTATTCAACTATAAAAATCTAGGACAACACAATGTATGTTATTGAGCATCCAGTCAGAATGATCATAAACATAATAATCATATTCACCTTATAATCTTATTTTAAAATCGTGTCTTCCATCACCCAGACTTTCTTCCTGAGATAATCTCTCTTTGTAATATAAACATATATCAGATAAATACAAGTCTCGTAAAAGGTGGTTCTATCTTCTCTTTTTTTCAGTGTAATCAACCCAACCAGGAAATTTTAAAAAGCCATAAACTTTGTTTGGTTTATGGGACTTCATTTGTACAGTGATTTTTCTTGAAACATTTATAAATAAAACAATAAAGGAATAAATGATACACTATATTAAAAATTTGTGTACATAAATGATCCTCCTTTGGTACTATAGTAAAGATGTCTTTTCACAAAGTACGTATTCATTATTTCAATTTTTAATTTACATATAACAGTTTGGGTCAAACCATTCTGATATGGGGGTCGACGATGAGGAAAATGAAATTGAATTGGCTGCTGAACATTCAATTCCATGGATGCTACTCAAAAAAAAAAAAAAAAATATATATATATATATATATATATATATATATATATATATATACACAGTTTATAGAAACAGCATAAACTGACATTTGAGCTGGGAGAAATTCAATATACATAGAATTTATCATAATTGTATTACTGGTTTGTTGAGCAAATCCTAGATATGTGTCCACTTTATTCTCTAAAATCCTGACTGTGGCTGATATGACAAACAATACCTTATGTTAGTCCTGCCTTGCATTCAACTGCCAATCAAAACCTGCAAAACAGAATTTCCTGGCCTGATCTGATGTTTGATATGTGTGTCTTGCAGCCTGTCCCCCTGGATCATACAAGATGTCCTCCAGGCAACAGGAGTGCTTCCCCTGTCCTGCAAACAGTGTTTCAGAGGACGACGGCTCGGTGGCGTGCGTGTGCGAAGCGGACCATTTCAGAACACCGCTGGACTCTCCTTCCTCACCATGCACACGTAAAAACATCACATTTTCTTATTTCGTCTTCGTTTTGGAGGGTTTTATGCGTGTGTGTATCAACTAGCTATCTAACAGCACCACCATTAGGTTTTTCCCTCATTCACTGCCATTGACGACTTTGCGGCTGGCAAAGTCAAGGAATTATCGTATTTCTCTGAGTATAAGTCGAGTTTTTTTTTCCTCATTTTCACCCCCCATATTAGTCGGGTCGACTAATAACGGCATAACCTAAAACAGATCATTTTTTCCCCGCATATCTTTGTTTGATAAACAATTATTGAAATGTGAAATAAGTACTATCATGTCATATACAAGGCTTAAAATGATTATATATACATCTAATTTGATATAGTATGCATCTGTTTTTGAGCGTTTGCACAAAACATCACAAAAATCACCTAATTGCTTCTTTAATGTCAACAACGAGGCTGTGTGGGTAATTTTTTTGACGCATTATGAAAAGGAAAAGACGGCTTTCCTTGCCTCCCTCAGACATGTGCTTGAACAAGCCGACATGAATATCGGCAGGTGGGGGGAAAGAAAGAGTAAAAGGCAGCCTTCCACACTCTGATCTCACAGTCATCACTTGGGTAAAGAACATCCCAAGTAAGATGATCAGCAAATCAATTTCAAACAAATTGGATGGGTCCAAAGATGACTACTCGTGGAGGCGCAACGAGGATGTCTGAGCAATTGACGAGGAGATAGGAGAGGATTTCCTGGAGTTAGATGGGAGGAGCTATTTGGCGTGTCAGATAGTGATGATGACTTTTCAAGCTTTACGACATATTAATTTTCAGCAAAAAAAGACTACATTGAAGCTTCAAATCGTTTTATCGTTTCAAAATTAGCATGTGCATCTACACGCACGTGTTGATTGCCTCACACGTCTCATTTACACCCATCCCTCCCCTCCATAACTGCAACAGTATGTATCCAATACACGATGAAGAAATGCCTCTAAAGGTATCGTCATTTTATCATTTTAATAACTCACGCCGTGTGGTATAATTGGACAGCCATGATCTATGTAAAATTCACCCAAATTGAAGTAAAAGGGGGGGGGGTCAACTTGTACTGTGAGAACCACGGTACTTTACCTTTTGTGTTCTATTTGTCCGTCTTTTATCTGCCACCTCCCCATCTGACCTGCAACTTCCCCTCCACTCCCCTTCGTCAACATCCATCCTCATCCTCCATTCTGTACCTCCTCATCCCTTCATTCCACATCTCATCTGTCTCCCGCCACCTCAACCTTCACCTCCTGCACCTCGCCTGCTATTGAATTCCATTGAAAAATTGCCAAGCACGCCCCCCAAGATAAAGACAGTATGCATCTCTTGTCTTCCCCCCCATGAAACTAATGCGAGATGTTTTGCAGAGCAGACCCAAGCAAACGTCATCGTTCTTTATTAAAATTGCTTTTTCGGGCTAGTTTCATTTTGTACAGATTTAGCAGCACAACGAGGGTGCAGATAACAGCTAAATCCAGTCCTGATTTGATATGATTTAGTAGTTGATGCTCCCCTGGAGAGCAAAAAAGAAAATACCCACCATGTTTCAAGGTCTACTTTCCACTAACTGTAACAAATTTTAGCTTTCACCCTGAAAGGCTTCCTCAACACATATTTTTGTCTCTATGGACCATAACCTATTTTTACTATATTTAACATTTCATTCCCTACTTTCAACAATATTCCATCCTCGTTCCATATCTTTTGACATTAGGTTCACATGATGTGTAAAATAAACCCATAAAACATTTTCTTTATCTTTATCCATTACATCCTTTGCGCATCGAACACGTCTTAAACGATTTGCCGTCCATTTGCTATTACCATTATGCAGAAGAGTCATTCTATGGACCTCCTCAATGTAGTCAGACTTTTTAAAGGGAGGCTATTATGGCTTTCCCCTCATTGAACATCTTCAAATAATGAGCTCAATCCAAGTGAAAGAAACTGCTTTGAGTATTATTCTGCTTCAGTGCTGTCGCTGGTTTAAGGCACCACAATGTAACGCAGAATTTTGCAGGTTTCGCTTTGTGGATGTGTTTTAACAGTGAATCTCAACCGTTTTTTTTTTTTTTTTAATCCCTTGTAAAATGTGTTTGTTTTTTCCAATGAAGTACCCTCTATCCAGAGCAAAGCATGTTTGGATGAGGAAAAAAAAATACCTTAAACAGTGCTATGCCATCCAGGTCTACATTTTTTGTGGTATCTCTAGACATCATTTATCATCAGTTCCAGAAGATAGCTCATGAAGCATCGTTGGTTTTATTCCTGGCTTATGTGCCACAAAATCGCATCACTGATGACAACGCGCATTTTGGAACAGCATTGAAATTTGATTGAGTTCAGCTTCTAAAAAATCTTAATCTGTTCAAATAAAAAAATTGCAGAAACTGTTAGTCTTACATGCATCCTTCACGTACTTCCATTTGAAAATTGTATTTTTTTTTTTATGTATCACTGACACGTGAGATTCTGATGATATTTAAATACGGTCTGAACATTTTGAAATGACATCTAATATGGTAATAATGATAATATTTCGTTGCTGACTGGCAGAGTTCTGCCCCTTACGGCTTTGAAATCCAAATAATTGCCGTCTCCAAATTAAAAAAAAAAAAAAAGTGGCGCTTGAAATGGGTTTAATAGGTCCCCTTTAACTCACCGCTCTTTTGTCGCTTCTCATTTCCTCCTTTCTACGTCGCCTCATCTATTTCATACAGGCACATATCGCCACGCTATTCTTCACCCTTCTGTCAAACTGAAAATTTTCCCCCTCTGTCCTCGAGCAACAAGCTCACGCGGCACACTACAATCTCATCCCCACTGTCTGCACATTATCATTTCATCCCTCATCCTTTACCCCCCCCTCACTCCTCCACATCTCTCCTTGCATGCCAAATACCACAACTCTCCAATAAAGATGCATTACGGGGCCAATAGGACAAAGACCATACAGGGGAGCCATATTGATTTCTGCATAGAGAACAGCTTAGTAATTAGATGGCAAAATAATAGGCTGTATATCCTGGGAGTACTCAGGGCACTAAAACCACGGGGTCACTAGGTCTGCGCATACATGCTTTATATGCATACATTCACATTCGCCGGTGTGTACGCGGAGATTCATGAGTGTGCGGTCATACTGGCTTTTATGGCGTGGTTTAATTACAATATTGATTGCTGAGCTCGCCGATCCGCGTGCGATAACGTTTATAGCAGCCTAATGACCACATTAATTACACAATTGATTCAGTAATTATGATCATCCCCGGATTTAGCTAATCCTCCACGAGCATAGAGAAAGAGTAAGAGAAGTGTGTTTTAGGAATCTGGAACGAATACATCTGAATAAAAACATGAGCGATGAATAAGATGGAGAAATACTAGAATAGTTTTAGGAAGGCATTCAGTATAATTCAATTAATCGACGCTCTGGAAAATTCTTTGTCGACTAAAAGCACACATTTACTACTTATTTCGGTTGCGATCTAATGGGCCAAGTAGCTAACTTTTTGCTACGGTTGCGATGGTTATGCTAATGACGTCGCACCTTTTTGTGTAATGCAAAAATACATAAATAATTTGGCTCCCGTTTCGTTCAAAGAATTTCAACTATGTTCAGTACTAGTTAAAATTTTGAAAGCGACTTTAAATTCGACAGAGGTCAAGGAATTCAAGCTGTTAAATCTTTATAATGTGCAGCTATGAACTGAGAGTCATTGCAGGTCATAAAGTGTCATCCATAACATAAAGTTGACATAGAAAAATAGCCAAATGTGCAAAGCTGTTACTTGATCAAAAGGTCCACAGTCTAAATTAAAAAGCTTTGATTTTTTTTCTTTATCAACCAAATAATTCCATCAAAATTCCTAGTCATGTCTTTTCTATGGGTAACAAACCACAAATGTTTATCAGTGTTTATTTATTTTATTTCAGTATTATTTAGTATTTAAAATAAAATTTTATGAAAAATTACCTTTATAAATTGTAGATCTACATTTTTGTGCAGTTAAACTGATACTTTATCCCATATAATAAAAAATGTGTTGTCAAGCAGAAAATAAATAATTGTGCAGTGTTCTGAAATTATTTTAAAAAAAATGATATGCTATGCTTTTTTCCGCATTTTTTCTGCTATATTTTAGACTTGTACCAAGTGCTGGCTGCAATTTAGTTGTGGCGATCAGAAGGAATGGCGCTGCTTGCTTTTGTCAATGACCAAATAATTAGTTAAATTGTGTTAAAATTAAACATCCACCATCCTTTCAATCACAGACATGCTCCAAAAACGGGGTGTTCTCAAATTAAGTTTAGTTAAGAGCTTTGCAGTGGTGTGCTACAAAGATGCTAAGTTTTTGTTGCTATTGTTACCTGTGGCTGCAGTCAGGGCTAGATGCTTTGCATTTATGTGGTAAGTTAAACCCGAGCTGCTTCTTTGGTAAGCAAGCTTACAAAGAAAGAATGTTTCTACCTTTCTTATGGATGCCATCTAGGCGTTTGAGTTGTTTGGGGGTTTTTTTTCAAGGTAAATTCAACATTCATCAGACAGTTT
Source organism: Hippichthys cyanospilos (assembly GCF_059441005.1). Lineage (NCBI taxonomy): Eukaryota > Metazoa > Chordata > Actinopteri > Syngnathiformes > Syngnathidae > Hippichthys > Hippichthys cyanospilos. The sequence continues at coordinate 6,873,198 of NC_142389.1, read as the reverse complement.
ACATGTGCCCATTTCAGGTTGTGCCTGCACAAAAAGCCCGATGCATAAAAATGCATCTAATCGACATACAGAAAGCAAAGATAACACAAGATTAAAAATTCACACTTTAAACATGACTGTAAATAATTAATGACCATTCATCTTTAGTCAAGTTACTTTATGAGTAAAGCGTTCAGATGTCGTCTGAGGAGCATTTTTTGGCATTTTAAACTACTAAAATTACAGTGATGGTCACATTTGAACCGCTTGGGGAAAAAACAAATCTTTTGATGTGATGCATAATATTTGCCAATATATTCTTCTCCAAATGTATTGTTTGATACTGACAAATCCCCGCAAGAATGACAAACATTAAACAGAACTATTTTGACTAGTAGCAATCCATCAACACAGATAATCTAAAGATTTCAGCGATAGGTGCAAAGAATTCACTCACATTGTTTGGGGCATTAGTTTTGGATTTGTTTTACATTTGCAGCAGACAGTTTTTTGATGGGATTTATGTAAATCTACATGAAAAGAAAGTTTGTCTGAGATGGAGAGTGAACAACAAGAGCAATAGATAGAAGAGATGACTCAGGGAGTGGGGCAGTGAGCGGGTTATGTTTTTTAATATGAAGCGCTCGGATTTGAAGTGAAGAGCAGAAACGAGGAAAGTTCTCCAGTAAGGGCACGCAAGGCCGAGCGGACATGAATAAAGTCCCAGCTGGGTCCACATCAAATGCATGTGGATTCACATTAACTGCTCATTTTGATCTTATGTAATTTTCTTCTCAGTGTGGGTGGAGTGGCTTGGGGTGGGGGTGGCGGGCAGCTGCGGTCTGTGACGTGTTTGCCCGCGCACATGCTGAGCCGCACCTTTACTTATTCATCATGTGGGAAACATACACGTCGACATCCAAAATGCATGGACTTTAATGCACCGCGGCACTCTTGAGCTCTCCGTCCGCTAGAACGGCGAGTAACGACCCGCGCGGGTCACTCAAGACACCACCAGGATTAAATCCAGCCATCTGACCTGAACTGTATTGTATTCTTAAGCACTCTGGGGTTTAAAATGACATGCAAAAGCCCTGCAAGTAGAAGTTGAAGGCTTAATAATATTGTATACTCTGGAGGTGATCCCACTAAGGATAAAAATGTAACCCAAAATTGTATTGATCTGTGAGGAGACAATGGGGGTGGGATATATTCATTTAGAAGCAGCGGTATATCATTATCCAAGGGTTTATTAAAGCTTATTAAAATGTAATGGGAAGCCTTTGTCTGTCATAATCACCACCCTATTAGATGAATTCTTTGCACCAACCTTTATTATAGATAGGGCGGTATTTAGCATCCTGAATAAAGTGGCCAGCCCTTGGGTATAAAATTACTTGCAGTTTTTGCTGACTGCCAAAATACTGTAAAGGGATTTGGGGAATTTCTAAAATGGGGGTACAAGTACCCCTCGGGTAATGTGAAGACATTCCAAGGGGTACAATGATTTTAACAAGATTTCTACAGGTATTAGCACATTTGATATGAGGCGTTTCAATGATGTGGCAGAATTTTTGTTTCTTTTCAAATTAAGAGAAAATTAATTGGAACATGAATGAACTTATAGCTAAAATGTTGCATGGTTTTATTTTGAAGGTTTTATATTGATTGCACATGAAATAATGTATTGCCAACATGTCCCACAGTGTCATAATGTGAATCCCAAAACTTTAATAAGTCAAACACGGTTTAGCCAGCATTTTCATTTTATGTCTTAGATTTTTTTCATCCCAAAATGCTTTGTGCTGATTAGGGTATAAGTGGTTTTAACCAATAAATCACACGAGGTACATCAATGAAAAGAACAACTTTCAGGACCACTGTATCATTTCATAGGATACTGAACGATACAACAAATTGTGTTTTTAACAAAAGTGATCTTTTGCATCTTCAGTAAACATTATTCCACAGATGAGATAAAAAATAGGCTAGATTAACCTTATGAATGTTTTTTGTATATGTAACCAGTTGCTATCCAATCAACTTCAGTTGTTCATTTGAAAACCGAGATAATGGAGTCAACAAAAACGCATCTCTTTTTTTGATCTTTCAGGGCCCCCCTCACCTCCTCGAGACTTGGTCTACAGCATGAAGCAGTCCACCCTCATACTGGAATGGGCCGCGCCAGCCGACACGGGCGGCAGGGTCGATCTGACCTACAGCGTGGGTTGCCGGCGGTGCGCCGGCAGGCTGTGCGAGCCGTGCGGGGCGAGCATCGGTTATGTGCCTCAGCAAATCGGTCTGTCGGAGAGAACGGTGACCGTGGTCAATCTCCTTCCCAACACTAACTACACCTTCACTGTGGAAGCCTTGAATGGAGTGTCTGAGCTTCTACCCAACAAGAGGTTCTACACACAGGTCAACGTGTCAACGGGCTTGCCTGGTGAGTCATGCTTATTGAAAATACACTCTTTTTTTTATTTGTTTTAACATTTTGACAGGTAGGGCGTGTTGTCATTGTTATTATTATTAGTAGTAGTAGTAGTAGTCGTAGTACTGGACATTTACCGCTCAATATGGCACAATGCGTTATTTTTATAAGCCATTAGCATAGAAGGGGCTCCTCCTACCTGCAGTCCCTTCTGAAGGTTTCTAATTTTCCCAAAATGTGTTTTTTTTTAGTTTTTCCTCCCTCTTCTGGGCGCTTTGTTCAGGGGATGCCATTGTGTATACGTGATGTTCTATATGAAAATAGATTTCACATCATAGATCAATTTCTTTTTCACCTGTTTAGCCCTTTGAGACTGTGGTAATTCAGGGCTATACAAATACTGTAAACTCAACTAGTAGTAATAGTAGTAGTAGTTTTACTAGTAAAATTAGTAGTAGTAACGTTCAATAGTAGTTTTTGACAGACGCATATCAGTTCAAGTACTCAACTCGAGTAGTTATCAATAACAGTGGTACCACAAAATGTGCCCGAAAAAGCAATGACATAACTTTAAAGAAAGATTCCAATATACTGAAGCATTAGGTCAAATTTCAGAAAATTATCATCAATTTTCTATTCCTTGATGTGTACTTTCAACTTCGTGATCATAAAGCCTTTGCAAAAGAGCAGCTGATAGGAGTATCTGCAAGTACTGATACCTCCAAACAATTAAATGCTGCTGGAGTGTAGTCATGATGGACAAGTAAACCTACAAGTCCAAAGAGAATTGTTTCCATGCGAGGACTTTAAAAAAAATGCCTTAAATGATGTGTCTGATATGGTTGTATTTGTCAGGAAAATAATTGTATTAAAGAATCAAAGAAAGATATTACAACATTCAAAATCCTTTTTACTCGATTATTTTGCATAAATTCCAGGATTCAAGTCAATATATATTACAAGCTTGACTGAAAATAGTTGTTGATGCTTGAGTGTTGATTTCTTTTGACAGCACTAATATATATATATATATATATATATATATATATATATATATATATATATATATATATATATATATATATATATATATATATGAATTATGTTCATGATATCCGTCAAGAAACATAAAAAAAATCAGGCTGAGCCTTTGAAATGTGAAATTATGCATGCAGACAAACATATTTCTCGTCATACTTATTGAGCTCCTTTTGGTTTGTGAAACTGCTGCTATTTATGCAAATCGTTCACTCAAACAAAATCTAAATTTTTTCGAAGATTGGTAATCTAATTGCAGAATTGAGAGGAGTGACTGAGAGATGAAAAAAACAAAGGAAACGGTTGTTTTTGTTTACTTTGTGCTTTGATTTGAATTTACCAGGGGAAAATACAGAAGAGCGACATCTTATTCAAATTGTGTGATATGATGAAAGCAGCCGGCGTGACGTCCCGTCAACTAAACCCGTTCCGATTTCCTTCCATATGTCAAGTGTCAAACGTCGCGTTAAAATCATCAAATTCCTCATTACGATGTCATGTGATCACATGGGAAATGATCCCCTATATTCTCGAAGTCATCCTTGAGCTCGCTTTGAAAGTTTTACGGTGAAAAACAAATATTCATCTACAGTAAAAGAGATAGCAGATGAATAAGCATTTATAGCTATCTCCTACATTGCTACTTTGAAAGAGGCCCACCATTTCATGCTCGGAGCTTTTGGTAAAAACAAGAAATCCGCAATTGAAGAGGAAATGTAAAAAATGTAGAGCTTTCATCCTCCTCCACAACCTTGAAAAGCCTCATTCCACTTTCATTTCTGACTCGGCTGTTCTCAAGCTGCCTCTTCACAACCATTAAGCTATAGCGACGATATACGATGGGATGGTCATAATATAGTGCTACTCAAAATTCAATGGGCTCCTTAGTGCAGTCTTCACGTCGACTGTAAGCCGAACATCATTAATTAAAGGCTTTTTGTGGTGATGCGGCTTGTTAAGGCCGCACACTTTTTCACCGCTCGCAATTTTAGTATTCCTGTGAAGGAAGGTTTGTAAAAGAAGTTTTCTATCGTTGGTGCTGAGTTACTCTTTCGGATACAAATATCATACGGTGGAAGTGTAAAATTTGTGTTTTACAAGTCTAAAACTATTGCCCATGATTTGGAATTCTCTTTTTAAAAAAACTACCTTTTTTCCTCCCAAAGAAATCACTGAAATAAAATTAATTTATTCCAGGCTCAATTTGTTGCATACGAAGCTAACATTAACGAATTAAAGTTTGTTAAAGTCAAATTTAATTGAAATATTTAATTTTCTTAACGTTTATAGTCATTTGTGGAGCTCTTTGCTGTTTCTACAGTGCATTTCTAAAACCACATTTCTTCCCTTATTACAAACATTTTCAAAAAAACGAATTCCAATTTTTAAAATAGCAGAATACATTTACTGGTTCCACAGCATATTGTACACTAGTGCTTCTCAAACTTTTTTCAATGATGTACCTGCTGTGATTCCCCCCCCCCCCAGCCAAGTACCCCCTATCCATCCATCCATTTTCTAAAGCCGCTTAATCAGCCTAATTAATTGAAATAATTAGTTAATTCATACTTTTTTTTTCCTAAATTTGCATTGGTATGTTTTTGCATATTTTATTCAGGAACTCCCAAAGTTATAAGACAATTTATGACTATGACTTCATGTTCAAATGAATGTGCTCTTGATTTGAAAAGGTACCGTTCCTGACGCTGCATTGAAAAGCGTTTTAGATTTGCTGTCACCTGCAGAAAAGATGTTAAAATCTCACATGCATCTTAAAGTGCCTTGTTCTAACCCCAGGGGTACACACAAGCCTGTTTGAGAGCCATCTTAATGTACACAGGATGTCCTCCAAAAAAAGTAGCAGGTCAAAAGTTTAAGTCAGTGTGGTAAACAAAAGAAATTTTACTAAGTCTTAATTACCCAAATGGAATTTTCATGTATTTTAACTATCAACCCTTATGTGGGAGTGGACATGTGTTTAGGAGTGTGTGTTTGTAAGCCTTTCAGTGTTGTGTGGTTAATTTGTGTCATTCAGTAGTCAACAGTGGGTATAACGGCATTTCGAAATCTTACTCTCGGGTTGCTTTATTTGACATTCATATCTGTTAATATGATTTGCACAAACACAAGAAACAGATGCACACTATTAGATTGCATGTTTCATGACCTATTCTCTATTTAGACAGTCGACATTAGTTCAAACAGATGACTTATTTCATCTATTCATGTCACGCAAAAAATATCATGTGTCTGAGTTCCTGCCTCAAAAAAATTAACTTCCATTTCTCAGTGCCTAAAAAAAGTGTGTTCCCATCTTTTTCTATAATAGCATTAAACAAACCGTGACTGTATATCAAATATTTGATCCCATTTATTATGTCCCCACTTAAACTGACTTTTGTTGTGCAAGTACTTTAAACATGACTCATTCCATCACCGTTCAATTTAATATTTTCAAAACTCAATCTCTTGAATCACTCTCGTTATCTTTGCCACTTGTGCCCTGTTTGTTTGTCTGGGTGTGATAAGCTTGTTAGCCTGGAGAGGATAGTTTATATCTATTTGCTGGGAAAGTGGCCAATGAATATAAGACCACTGACTGAATTGTCCCTGGGAGGTGGAAACCTCATTTGTCCATAAATGGTCAACTTCAAATAATGCACTTTTGCTAAACTGATATGATCGGTCCGTCCCCATAAGGCCAATTGTTGTTACAAATGATTAACACTTGAGAAGCAAATCTATATAATCTTGGAAAACTGTCTTTTAAAAAGTGTCTTTTAATTTTCCTTGACTTGCAGCAGCCTTGCAACACATTTTTCGAATTCATTAAAAATAGAAAACATTTGCAGCCTTTGCCATGAAACTCAAAGCTCAGGGGCTTCTTTTTTCCACTGAGATGTTTCTGCTGATGAATTGGAGTCCACCTGAGGTAAATTCAATTGTTTAAACAGGATTTGGAATATCACACACCTGTCTATATAAACCAGCCACTGCTCATCGCCAGGCCAATAGCATCCCTACAGGGAAACATGGTGGTGGCAGCATAATGCTATGGGGATGTTTTTTGTTCTTTGCAATTTACATAGATATTCTGAATGAAAACCTGCTCCAGAGTGCTCTTGACCTTGGACTGGGTCAGAGCTGCCAAAGATAGGTGTGCTAAACTTGAGGCATCATATTCAAATTGACTTGAGGCTGTATTTGTTGCCAATGATGGATCACCAAAGTATTAAGCAAAGGTTGTAAATACTTAACTAAATATGATTTCTTAGTTTTCTATTATGAGAACAATTTTAACAAATGTCCCCCAACTTGTTTGTGTAGAGTTTTTTTGACGTAAGAGATTAATTTAATACAATTTGGAATGAATGCTGTAACATGACAAAACATGGAAAAAGTGAATCACTGTTAATAATTTCCAGATGCACTGAACATGTTTATCGAAAAAAATATAGACAACAAAAAAAAAATGTCTTCAGTCATTTATTTTTTTTAATAGACTTTAGCAGTTGTAGCTGTAATCATTTACCTTCTGATCTCTTTGGAGCTAGACCCAAGTGTTGGCTACAACCTGTAGTTTCAACCATCAGAACAAATTATGCGCGTTTATTTATTTTTTATTTATTTTTTTTACTAATTGCCAAATAATAACAAACATCTTTCATCCCGTCTGTTGAAGACATGCCAAAATGCGGGGTGTTCTGGTTTATTTTAGCATCTTTTTTGCTATTGCTAGCTTTCACTGCAGGCGCAGCTGGATGCTTTGCATTTATGCGATAGGCTGAACTTGAGCTGCTTCTGTGGTAAGCAAAATCCTTCTTACATAGACGGCATATCACTCTACTTTTTTCAAATGTGCCCTTGGAGCGTTTTTAGAAGTTAAATCTACCATTCATCACACTGACAACTCTCTCATGCCCTTCAATTTTCATGTCTTCCTTCTGGTCTTGAACTTGCTTTTCCCCACCCATAATAGGAGCATATACGGTTATGCCAACAAATTGACTGCCAATCCATGTCTATTTCAGGGTGGGATTGACTTTTGTTTTCCATCGCCCAACAACTGCAGCACAATTAGCTCTATGCACAAAAACTGATCTAATCCACATACAGAAAGCAGAAAGTTAGAGATAACAAATTAGACTGATTAAAGTGATTAAAACACTATGTGATTCATTGATTGCAATTTTACTTTGTGTTTTATTTGTGAATTAGCACTTCAGCATGACAATGGTGATTGATGGTGTTGAACAGCAATAAAAGCTATCATCACAATTTTACAAATACTATGTTTGGTAACTTTTTATCTCTTGAATTGTTTTTGAAGAAAACCGCAATGATTTCACTACCACATCTGTTAAGGAGTAGTGAATTGCTCCTAAACAGATGGATTTTTTTTTTTTTTTTTTAATCTCACCCCCCAGGCCATTGGGGGCACGGGGGTCGTTTTGCATGTTTGGATGGATGGATAAATTGGAGCACGGGGATAGAAACGTAGCAGGGGTTGCGTGAGTGGTTGGCGCACGGGGTGGATAAACGGAGGATCAGAATTACCCACGGCTCCTTATCTCGCTGTGGATTTTGTGTGTATCCGTGTACGTGCATCTGCAGCGCACGCCCCGGGCCATTTGTGCGTGACAGCATTTTTCATGCGTTTGCCGCACCGATCACGCATGCCGTGAACTCGGCGCATTGGCTCGTGCATGATCTTTGTATGTGCAAGGACGCTAGGATGCTACGGTATCTTCCTTTGGCTTTTATAGCTTTATGTGTGTGTGTGTGAGAGAGAGTGATGGAAAACACATGCGGGTTGAATGTCTCGGCCCCTGGTGGTACTTCCAAAGCCCTTTAGCTGAGGCAGAGAAGTAGAGAGGGATGCAGGATGGCTGTAGTGATGGGGTGGGTCAGGGAGGAGGAAGGATTGGCATTTCAATATCCTGAGAGGATTACTGGCTCTGCTTAGATGGCTGGTCCCCGCGGAGTTACACGGGCCTGAGAGACGGACGAAGAAAGGCGGAGGGGAAGAGGGAGCGCTCGAATATAGAAGTTGAAGGGATGAGGAGAGGTGAGTGGTGTAGCAATGTGAGCAGAATGCCTTCTGGGCGCAGGGGGAAAGGGGCTCACGGATAACGAGTTAGTGCAGACACCCATAAATGCTGTGCGGACAATAGCAACCTTTGTCTGAACTATGTGCCATTGTGACGCTTGAGGACAGTAAAGACAACAGGGAACTGGTTGAATGAGCCGATGTGTTGATGTCACCAAGAAAAGATATCAGGGGCACCGCAAGAGTCAGGTTCTGAGCTGAAAGAACTGAAATGGGAATGTGGAGAACCATGGCTAGAAAATTTGGACTCCATTCATTCGGTCATTCTCATCATAAATTGAGCAGAAAATGACTTACCTCTTGCTGTTTACTAACTAGCCTCAATGTATTTATTTTTTTAGCTTTATTGTTTTTTGGGGTTTTTTTGTCTTTCCTTTTTTAAATTCTAATTCTAAATTTTAATACCGGTATTATTTGGACTATAAGGTGCACTGGTATATAAGCCGCAGCAGCAAATTATGAGGAAAAAAATAATAATAAATTGTCACAGATAAGCCGCACTGGACTATAAGCCGCAGGTAATAACATCAGATCTTTAAACAAAAAGATTGTATTTTTTCATTCCATTTTTTCAGTTCTATTTGGTAGTTGTTCCATAAATTCACACCTCAAACAGGTACACAGGTGGCCAGCAAAAAAAAAAAAAAAAACCCAACAAAAAAAACAGATAAGCCAATCTGGACTATAAGACACAGGGTTATAAATCAATTAAAAAAGATAAAATATCCCTAAATAACTATTATAGCTCATGTGGACTTAAAATTAGCACAATCATATAAAACAACTTAAAGTTCTCTGCACACACCAGCACCATCTCAAGGCAAACAAATGAACTGCATAAATATTATCAATCGCTAAAATTCCTTTATTATTTTAAATGCGTTATGAGCGTTTTTGTAGGGGCTTGGAATGGATTAGGCAAAGATAAAAAGTGTCTCAATTTAAGAATAATGCATGTTATGAAATGACTTTGAGAACTATTCAAATACAACTAATCATGAGAAACAAACACACTGTGAATCACATTTTTTTTTTTTTGTGGAAAAAAATGTCTATGTAAATAAAGCACTAAGATATAATAGTTCCACATGTTAAAAACTAAAATAAACCAGCATAAAAAGAAATAAAACTTGGTTGCAAGGTAAATAGAAAAGCCAGCACAAATTCCTGTGATGCTAGCTTGGTGTTTCCAGATATTGATCGTACTTGAGCTGTACACACCTCTCACCCACTGTCTCAAATGTGACTCTACAAACGAGTTGTCACATAGCTGTAGATTTGTCCAATCATAATCAGGTCTAATCAGTGGAATTTTGCTTCACATTCTAGAAAAAAAAAATGGCAGCAATTTTGAAATCATCCTGCCCATTTTAGTTGTTTGTTTTTCCTAAATTGCACGCAGTGTTGTTAAAAGGAATTAAATGAAGAAGAAATTACCTACAAAGATGAAAAAAAAAAGAATGCATACAAACCAATATTTTGGAACAAATGACCTGTGTTTTGCTCCTGATCAATAAAGGACACACACCAACTTTTTTTCAAAGTCAGTCACTGATTAGTGTACCCGAATGTTTTTTTTTGTTTTGTTTTGTTTCCTCCCAACGGACGCCCTTCCTGAATCTACCCACCTGTGTCCGTGTTATTCTTTCTCGGGACCCACTGTCGGTGGTTATTCGGGCACTGACCTGGAATTGAACCTGCACCATCTGCACCAAAGTCAACAGCATGCATCATCCTGAGGTTTATTCCAAATGCAACGCTGTACTGGTTAAATGATTACCTCTTGGAGTGGCTGACTTTGATAAGAGGCAGGGTACACCCTGGATTTTTTCCAATCGCAAGGCGCATAATGGAAAACAGTTTCACACGAACTATTTGTTCTTTGAATGACAGCTACTCCGCTGTCAATAAACAAAACTTTGCTTTTCTTTATCAAGTTCCCAATAGCTTTTTTTTTTCCCCTCCATCCACTTTCACACCTCTCTACCTTTTCTCCGCTCATCCCCGCCTTCAGCACTCTGCATGGAGGCATTTGAATCCTCTTTTGCCTTCTTAATTAGAAGTGATGGGACGGTGAGGCTTCAGCAGGCACTAAATGAATAGAGTCATCAAGCTACTTTTCAGGACTATAGCACAGCCACTTAAGATGCTTTGTCATTCTGTGATGGGAATTTTAATTGCCTACCTCTTGGCCTATAATTGGAGTCTATAAAGAGGCACTCTAGATCTTTAGCCATGTATGCACTGGATATGGATTTCAAGTGTGGTTTTTTTTCTTTTGTGGGAAGTGTGATGTCCACTTTGAAACCCGGCCAAAACTCATGAGAAGGTGACCACATAATAGTGTATGGATAATGCAGGGTTGAAGGGCAGACTTCAATGCAATGTGAGTCCCGTTTGACAGGTAAATGGTAGGAACACACTAAATTTAATCACAATGGGGCAGAAAAATCATAAGACTTCACAATTTTCCTCAGTGTAAGGTGTTTCTATTAAAATAGCCTAGGTAGAGCCCTGCTGTGTAAAACAGTGGGCAATCTGCATAGAGATGTCGGTCTGTCTAACCGGTTACCAAATTCTCCATGATCCAACCTGGGAGGATGGTGACAGACTAATTAGCTTGTCGCATGAATAGCTCACACTTTTCCACACACGCAGGCACGCATGTGTATGAATCTATGCAAAGTCACTCTGCAATTCTTCCTTCGTTACCTGTATTTGTTAGAGACCATGTACATCAAAGAACATTTCAATAATAGTTATTTTGTTTTATTTGATGGATTAATGATGTCCCCCATTATCAGCAAAGATGAATTTTTCTACGGGGCCAATAAATTTAAAATCTAAAACGACAGAACATGGAAATGTACCCAAAGAATTGACCTCAATGTAGCTACAAGGCACCACTACTTAACTTTCCCTAAGGAATAGCGTTTAAGCATATTCTGTCAATGATTTTAAGGACGCTATTACATGTTTAACTACTAGTTGTCTTTTATTGACCTTAAATTCTAATCGCTAGCACGATAATGCTAATTGCAATTGCTAACCAGTTAACATGAGTAAATTTTGATGGAATACTCACTTCAACTTAGGTTCAACCTTAGTTGATTAAAAAAAGAAATAAAATAAAATATCCATATATACATATGAAATAATATGAAGTAAATATGAAAAAAATATATGTATTTTTCCTACATTTACTTCATATTATTTTATATATAAATATATATAAAATATGAAGTAAATGTGAAAAATATATATATATATAAAATAATATGAAGTAAATGTAAAAAAAAAATATATATATATATATATATATATATATATATATATATATATATATATATATATATATATATATATATATATAAAATATGAAGTAAATGTGGAAAATGTTTTTTTTTCTGTTTCAATTGCTAACCAGTTAAAATGAGTACATTTTGATGGAATACTCACTTCAACTTAGGTTCAACCTTAGTTGATTAAAAAAAAGAAATAAAATAAAATATCCATATATACATATGAAATAATATGAAGTAAATGTGAAAAAAATATATGTATTTTTCTTACATTTACTTCATATTATTTTATATATAAATATATATATATATATATAAAATATGAAGTAAATGTGAAAAAAATAAAATAATATGAAGTAAATGTAAAAAAAAAATATATATATATATACTGTAAAATATGAAGTAAATGTGGAAAATGTTTTATTTTCCTGTTTTACATTTTTCATAGTTTATTTGTATTGTTAATATTTTGAGCGTTGTTTGCACAAATCCTACAATACATCACTCTGACTTGAATATCACGTGGGACACATGGAAATGAACATGAGATTTGTAAACCGTCTAGACACATTTGAGGTGTTCTTTGGCAACTGGGACCGCAATATGCATTGTTTGTGATCAATAAAACAGGTCGGAGGCACAAGTGCATGCTAGGAAATGATTGACGGACACACGGGGAAAGGGCGAGTCTGACAAGACGCCAGTGAGACTAATGATCAGAGAGGGGGTGCGTGGCTAAGAGACAGGCAAGGGCACACTATGGAAAGTAAAAAAAAAAAAAAAAGAATAATTTGAGAATAATGTATGATTGGAGTTGTGACCAGGGCTGGACTAGTCATTTGGGGGCAGATGCACATTGGGCCGGCGATTTTTAGAGCCGGTGTGGCGCGATTTGATTAATAATAAGCATGAATTAATATTTGGAAACATACCCACAATTCAAAGGTAGCACCTCATTCATGCACTTACAATTTAAAGATTGAACATTGCAAATATACTCTCAAATCGAAGCTTTTTTAAGCTGTCATTATAAATGAAAAGAGATTTTTGTCATCCTCATGATCAGCTGGAAATTGCCGCTTTGTCTTTGCTAGCGTGTTTGCGCGCCATTCCTGTCCTGCTCTCGGCCACCCGCCCACTGACTGACACTTTTAATTAGGCCGTCACCGAGACTCTTTCTCCTTGTCGCACTACTAGACACCCTCTTCTTTCCCTTACGCACGTACCCAATCAGAGACAGGCAATTTGGTGAGTCAAATCCGAGCAATGTGTAATCCGATAGTTTAGATGAAAATAGCCTCCCTTTCTCCAATATATTTATCCCGAAAATGCAGCAAGTGTGTTTGCGTGTGTGTGTGTGTGTGTGTGTGTTTTAATGATGGTTTAGTTGAAAATAGCCTTCCTTTCACAGATAGACTTATCCAAAATATAGTGTGTGCATATGTGTATGTGTGTTTTTAATATCCTCCCTCTTCTCTTTTTTTCTCCCTCTCTACTGGTATGAACAATAATAACCAGTGAAGATTTCTATCAGCTCACATTGCCTCCATACCCTCCCTGTATACTTCTACTGCTGAACTTTTTTTATTATTATTATTATCATCTCAGAGAATAGAATAAAGGCATATATTTGCATTAAATCATGAAGGCTTTTGATTCTGATGTCTCAAAGCAGGCCTTGAAAGCAACATGCCCCGCAGCACTGAACTCACAAATGTATCATTGAGAAAAGCATAATTTTGGACACGCTCCCATGCATGGAGATGCTCGTTTCGGGTAAATGTCAAAATTGTTTTTCATGGCTGTACAACTGAGACTCTTGGGGATTTTCCTTTTTTTGTGGGGGTTGGGGTGAGGGGTTCGAACAAGGAATACATAAGCGTGAAAATGTAGGAATTTAAATATTGGAATTATGTTGCGGGCTTTGTCTATACCATTTGTTGTTTAAAGGGCTTTACCAAGCCGTTATATTCGCGTTTTGGAAACCAACACAACATGCTAACATTACCATATCAACTTATGGAAAGGTTTTAATTTTTATTAAAATCTTTACCTTAACCGCTAGGAACCTTTGCCATACTCTTCCCAACGACAGTGATTTTTTTTTTTTTGGTCAAATTGCCCATTTATTTTGTTTCGAAGTACGAGCTAGCTTAGCGCTAAAGCCACCATCCCGAGAGTGTCGATGAAGGTAGCTCCTTTTTTTTTTTTTATCTTGTTTTCACAAAAATTTGCCAAAATGTTCCCTGTTGCCTCAAAAAGTCCTAGTCGCGACAGCAGAAAAAAAATAGCGGAGAAATTTTTTTTGAAAAATTCTGATTCTGTCTTAGGTCCCAACAAATTTGCTACTCAATTCCAATCACAACTGATTTGTTCCATGCTATATATTTGTAGTGACTTTGTTTATTTTTAATTTACTGACATGTTTCAGTTTTACGCTCCAAATTGATACCTTGGATTTTGTTCTATTTTTTGGTTTATTCCCCCCAAAATTGTTTATTTTAATTTTAAATGTTTCTCTTTTTAAATCTGTCCTGCAAGCCGTAAAATTTGGTAAAATTTGGTGATGAGCTTTATACATCACTTTGAGTTTAGGTTTTATAAATTTATTGGATTGAGTGAAGATTTTTTTAATATATATATATATATATATATATATATATATATATATATATTTTTTTTTTTTTTAATGACACAAACTACATCTGTAAAAGAAAGAAGAAAGATTATTTCAAGCTATATCTCAACATCAACAGGACACTTCATAGTAAATTTTAAAAAAATGCTTGAAAATGTTGAGAATGTCTTAAATGTGCTTACTCTCACTCTTCTAATTGGGCACCATGCACCTGAAACCACTTTCACATTGCTGTAAAAATAGACAAAGATGAAGCTAAGTAGCTTGGGATATGCATTTAAAACGTTATTGGGAAAAAGAAAAAGACAAAACGTTGTAGATCCCAAATGCACACTCAATTTGGATATTGTACGCAATATAATGTTGGTCCAACCAAAAGCTCCAGGGAGTGCCAAATCTAAGAAACTAAATGTTCCCACTTCTCCGCTGTCACTCACATAAATTGTTGCACCATCCGTTAAACTAAGGTAGGAGCCAGTGGGGCTGCGCCGAGTGGGAATGGCTTTTCTGCTTTTCAGTTAACCCGGAACATAAAACATCCCTTACAGATAGGCCTGTCTTTATTACCTCAATCTATCTAGACTCCCGCCCCCATTTTCTCTCTTCAATATGCATGCCTTGGCTCATTGCGTTGAAGCATCGTAGCATGTAAAGTTGCACTTGCGGCATAGGTGACGGGAAGCGGACAATGAAATCCCCTCCTGACAAGATGGATATTATCTCAGCTGAGGCACTAACAAGCCTACTGAAATTGCATTAGAATAAATTGAAATAGACGTTCTGTACATATGTGCACGTGAAATGATCAAACGCTTTTAAGAAATATAATGTGGATTCAAAAAAACTCCACTGTCTGGGCACTGTTGCCACTGGGTGGTAGCGACGGTTCAGCGTCTGTCTCCTTTGATAATAAAAAAAGGGATGGCGGTTGTGCAAGCGCCGCCTTTGTACGCACGATTGCAAACGCCTAAAGCAGCAGCTGCCATTTTGTGCCAAAGTCAATTCATGGCTCTACCTGCCATAGAGTCCCGAGTTGGAGCCGCCACATAACCCCCAGTGTCTGCATAATGAGAGGCCTGTACTGGGACTGTGCATCACGAAGCAGCTTAGAATTGAAATTCATAAGAGTCTTTCAGGAAACTAGCTTTTTAGTCACACTCGATGAGTACGGAAGGCAAAGTTAAAACCAGCTGCAGTCCTGCGCCAGTGTGTGTGTGTGTGTTGAGTATTCTGACTTTTAACTAAGATTTGTAATTAAGGCAATGCTTTACCAATGTAAAAAGAAAAAAAAAGTTTCATATACGTTTTAGTCATTTGCATTTACCTTACCTGAAATAGGGGTTTCATATAAAGGCAGCAACCATGTCTCAAATTCCCTCCAAAATATCTCGGTTCCTCCTTTGTGCCAAACTTGACTTTATATTCCTTCCTCTATTCTCCCACTCTCGATTTCATCATTGTTTTCCTTTGAAGTCTGCAAGCCTTATCTCTATCGATGATTGGTATGTGCCCTGCAAAGCTTTCAAAGTGGCCATTTTGTGAAGCTGTATGTCTTCCTGACAAGTGCCTATCATTGTATCCTCCATGTTGTTGTTGCTCTGTGATGAGGGTTTGGAAATGACTTCCAACGCTAAGCTCAGGATACTTGTCGCCTGCAAGGTCGCCAATTCTTCTACGTTGTGTGTGAAACTTGTTGTGTGTCTGCCAGTGTTCATGTGATAGTGGAAGAAATAAATAAATAGACACTGGGCTATTTAGTTTAAAATTAACGTAAATGATCTTACTCTCACTCAAACCAAAATCCAATTAAGAGTTATACTCCAAAAACAAGTCTTGACCCTCAAAAATAGGGAGGCAGAACTTGTGGGGTCCACTAAAATGGTTTCTAAGACTAAGTGCAAGAGGTCCCCACAAAGACAGTAAAACGGTAAAAATAAAAGTAGCGTACCCTCCATGGACATAAAGTGTGTGAGATGTGTTTCGTAAAACCCTCCATACCTTCATTAACATGCCCTTTGATTGATGCCCTAATTGTGGTATGGAGTATAATAGTCTCTTTTGGGGCGCAAACTTTCCTTTTCAACACTTAAAAGAATGCTTCATTGAGTAATGAGGCCCCTCATTCCCAAATCCTGCTGCAGCACCGAGTGCACTACCCCTCCTCGTCCCCACACTCATTTCCGCATGCCAGGTCACTCTGCATTTAGCCAACATCCCTCCTCCCCTCCCAATTGCACAGTAAATTCTGCACGTTCATCAGACATAAGTCACAGCGGTGTGGCCACTCGTGACCATAGGTGAGGGTCCGAACATAGATCGGCCGGTAAATCGAGACCTTCAGTTTTGGGCTCAGCTCCTTCTTTTACCATGACAGACTTATACAGCGTTGGACTCACCGTGGAAGCTGCACCTTTCCAGCTGTCAATTATATGCTCCATCTTGCCCACACTCATAAAATAAGAACACAAGATATTTCAATTCCTTTACATGAGGCAGAACATCATCCCCAACTCAGAGAGGCGCACTCTATCCTTTTCAAACTAAAGCTCATAGCCCCAGATTTGGAGGTGCTGATTTTCATTTCAACACTCCAACACTCTGCTGCAACACAATCCATTGAAAGTCAGCAGCCAACAGTACTACATCATCTCCAAAAAAAAAAAAAAAAAGAGAGAGATGCTATGCTGAGACCACCAAACCAGACCCCATCGAGGCTTCGGCCATGCGTAGAAATTTTGTCCATGAAAGTAATGAACAGAATCAGTGACAAAGGGCATTACTGTTGGAGTCCAACCGTCATTGATAACAAATTCGGCTTACTGCCGGCAGTGCAGACCATACTCTGAGATCGGTGGGACAGGGACTAAGGCCCGTATCAGGGTGTTCTTTCGTACTCCCAAAGCGCCGCCCACAAAACTTCCAGAGGGACATGGCCAAACGCCTTTTTTCTCCAAGTCCATAAAACACATGTTGGGCGAACTCCATACACCCTCGAGGATCCTGGTGGGGTTGTAGAGCTGGTTCACTGTACCGAAAACCAAACTGCCCCTCTTGAATCTAGACCTTACCAGAGAGGCTAAGGTGTGTGTTTCTTCTATGGTTGGAACAACACCCCGACATGCTAGTCCAGAGGCACTGTCCTCAATACCCACGCGATATTGTAGAGGTGTATCAACCAACATCAAGAGCTTTCAGGAACTCCAGGCGGATCTCATCCACCAGAGGTTTTTGTCCACCTCTGTGACTTCAACCCCAGAGATAGCAATGTCCACTTTGGAGTTTCCAAACTGCTTTCTCACAGAGAGACTTGTCATTAGATTATTTAGATTTGTTTTAGTTTCTTCGTTGTAGGCCCCTTTGGGCTTTTTTTCAGTCAGGTTTGACTTTCACTTTACAACTGTGCATTTCCAAGGGTCAATAGTTTGAACGTCTTGAATTTTATGAGACTATTTCAGTTGTTTCAATAGTTTACATTTGTATATTAATGTTTATAACATGAGTTGTACTTTCTACACGATTGTTAGTGTAACGCATGATGCCTCAGAAATGCAGACCTGCACTTTGCACCCTGCAAGAGAAAAAGCCCTTATTTTCAGCAGTTGAGGTTTAAAGCAGGCATGTGATGGTGGCTGCACATCTATAGCGAAATCATCCAAATGTGTTCTTTGGTGCTAAGATTGAGCTCTAATGTGTTCTGGGATTTGGGGGCAAGCACCAGTCTTATGCATAATTCAGCACAAAGCAAGCAAAGAAGTGCAAACAACAGTCTGCAGTTAAAGGTGAGGTGAGCACATTTACTCCACGTTTTTGATTTAGTGTATTAAGCGGTGTTTTTTTTTTTTTTTTCTATGTTTGGAGTCTTGAGAGTTTTGTACCTCTTTGTCTGCTTGTTTCATCATAAAAATCTTTTGTTGCTTTTATTGATTGTATGACTTTTTGATTTATTTCTTTTGTATCAGGCATGTTCGCAAATATCGATAGACTAACTTCCTCCTGTCAGCTACGCACGTAAATCAAGTCAAATGCCAATAATTCTTACATTCAAGACGCGGACTTTTCCATGATTAAATAACTTTATTTAAAAAGAGACATTTTGATTGATGGATTGTGCTTTTTTTTTATCAGTTGCCTCAATTGGCTGTTATCTCAAATCATATAAGCGGCGGGGATCAGAATGGAACTTCAGATTATTTCTGTTTGCGGATATGAAGTATTTGTCTCTCATGAGTGAGTGGCAGGTCGAACATATTGAAGTGCAGCGGTTGCCATCAACAAAATAGATGAAATATTGGTTAAAGGTCAGGTGAAAAGATGAGCGGGGAAAAGAACAGCAGCAAGAATGAAGGGGAGTTCACTTTTAAGGTTACTGAGGGAAGACCATAAACAGGCAGATGACAAAGGAATTGTGTCCGGGGGAGGTTAAGACCTTTGGGAAATTTGGAAAACAACATGACTTCATGTAATTAACTCTTTCAGTGCCATGGACAGGGGTTTTGTCATCTAAAATACTTAGGTATTAGGTATACGTTTTTTTGTTGTTGTTGTTTTTAAGGATTTGATAGATGACACTTTTGGCCAGTGCTCCGCTTAATATTATTCCAATGGAAAACTAGTAGTCATATACATAAGCAAACTGTTATTTTCCATCAAAAATACATTTTCACTCTTTGTGCTCATGTTTTATCAAAGGGAGAGACTGTTGAGATGTTTCAAATGATACTAAAAAAAACATAGTGTCACTGTTGTGCAGAAAACACCACAAAAAATATTCTTTTGTGCAAATTAGCTTGGTGTCACTCAAATGACCTGTTTTCAAAGCGTGATTATAAAGAGCGGAATGAGTTAGACTCTTATTTTCTTTTTCTAGGTAAAGAATGGAATCCAATTGCTCATATGGTAGCATCAATGTCTAAATATATAGTCATAGTCATATAGTACAATACAGTGGACCCCTGTGTTACAGTGTCCCTGGCTTACATTTTTTTCATGTTGCAATGTGGAATACTGAGTTTTTTCGTCCCCACTTTATGGTTTTTTTCCCAGTTTTGCGACAAAAACAACTGTCATGGGGGCTTGGCTGTATTTGTGTTGTTTTGTCTGCAGGCGTTTTTAAGGTAATTGCACTTATTTTTTGTTGCCGTCACATGGCAGAGATGCCGGTCTGCTATTGGTCAGCCTGACCTATTTCAAAATGGCAGAACGGTAAAACTTTGTTCTATCGTGAGTGGTTACAAAACAGTATTTATAGTGCATTTTACTGCTTAATTTAAAGTTGAATGGGTTAGTTATGTGTAACCAGATTGCAAGTGATGTTAATGAGAGAAGTAAGAAGATGATTTATATGGAAACAATGCTGGAGATGCGATACTGTTTTGGTACCAATTTTGAATCTATGTACAATTGTGATGTTTTTACCTGAGGTTCTAAACACATTAGCTATTTAACATAGGTTTGGATTGCCCGCCATACGGTGA
Source organism: Hippichthys cyanospilos (assembly GCF_059441005.1). NCBI lineage: Eukaryota > Metazoa > Chordata > Actinopteri > Syngnathiformes > Syngnathidae > Hippichthys > Hippichthys cyanospilos. Next base: position 6,853,226 of record NC_142389.1, on the reverse strand, counting down.
ATGTATTCTGTATTCTGTCGGGCCACTGTATTCTGTCGGGCTTGAAAGATATGTCAAAATGCTCAAAATCAGTTGGCACTTTTCACATAACGCTTGGCACAGAAAAATTTAAGTGGAATTACCGTGGAATTACCGTAATTACCGTAATTAAGTGGAATAAATGCATAAACACCCTCGTACAGTTCAAAAATTCTTGTGAGCTAAATGCTAAAAACTGAATTTATTCCCACAATTTTACACAATATGCTAATCAACACCATATGGCATTACGGGAGCAAATGCAATGTTTTTAGCATTTAATCCAAACGTATGTTTTGGTTATGTCTGCAAGTATTTTGAAACATGTTTGCACGCATGTTTGAAAATATTTGAAAATAGTTTCAAACATACTTGAAATTATGTTTGAATGTACTTACAAGTATTCTCAAACAAGTGTACCATTCCAACAATGTTTATTCCACATTGACAGCGCCACACGTTTGCCAATTTCAAATGAATATAATGAATGGAAAACAGATTTTGTGGTGTTCATCTCGAAATGAGTAATCTATCTGAATAACTTTCACTTTGCTTCTCAGGGATTGAGTCAGAAAAAGTTATTGGGGTTAGATTAATTGAGAGCCTTGGAGAGCTAAAAAAAAAAAAAAAAAAATGGCAGTTTGAATTTGGGAGTCTCTCCATCCTTTAGTCATATGTCGATGCCAACTTGTCAGTCAATCCATATCTGCATTGATCTATTGTCAGTCTCAGCGTGCTTCCGTCCCCCAAAACACACACACACAGACACGCACGCGCGCATACATGCACAGACACACACACTGTTGCAAGGTCTCTTGAATGACTAATCCATTACTGCTGTCCTGCTCCTTTTTTCTTCCTTCTCCCTAAAGTAGAATATTGGCGGACTCTCCCATCTGTCCTTAAATATAAAACACTTTTTCTTTCAAATCTAAACTGAAAATACTGTCGGCTTGGTGAATAAATCAATAGCCGTTTTTAAAAGGAGGAAAAAAAAAAGACCTTTGTTACACTGTCATGCTGTAACTTCAGGAGCTAAAATGTTCCTAACGTCCTTGACAAACATAAAGCCATTGAAAGTTCTGGATGTGTGGAAGACGAACAGAGTTCTCCAATCTAAAACCGACTTTTTATTCTTTTCTCCTTTGCGCTTTGTTTGTGTAGCTTCATCTCTGATCAGCGAGCTACGAGCTGAGAAGATAGAGGAAAAGAGTATCACTTTGGTGTGGAGGCAACCTTCGTCCCCGAATAGGAGCCGGATGGAATATGAAGTCAAATACTACGAGAAGGTAAAGCCACTTTGAAATTTGTCATCATTATGATCAAAACAGAGTGTTTATTGGACCAACTGAGAAATTAGCCCTGAACAATTTGTTCCAAAAGTCAGAACAACACTTTGGAATCCAAACATGTCATATTGACTGTGTGCTGTCTGTTTTTTGTTTTACCGTATTTTCCGTATCATAATCGGCAAATAAAAGCCTTTAATTTTTCTCAAATTACCGATATATAAGCTCCAGCAAAAGTGAACGTGTAAATATATTGCACATAATTCATATATATGATCGTACACACACACAATGTATATATATATGTATATATATATATATATATATATATTTTTTTTTTTTTTTTTTTTTTACAAGATTGTATTCAACTTATAGATCATTTTAATTTTAATATGTTTTTAAAGCTGTTTTTTTAGATTAGCCATTGATTGTTTTTTTTTTTCCTTTTTTTTCCAGTTCTATTTCATAGTTTACGCATTGAACAAATACACACATTTGATTTACTGGTAGATTGTGTGTGGTGGCTAGCAAAAAAAAAAAAACTGCAGATAAGTTACACTAGAATATAAAATGCAGGGCTCAAATCATAAGAAAAACGGTGAGACTTATCTGAAGAATACGGAAATCAATTTCTGTAGCGTGTACTGTAATTGCATAAAGTAATTGCCTACTTGGGTACCCGATTACGCAAAGTAATGTATTACTTTAATCTTTAATTAACCTAAAATACATAAAGTAATCAATTACAAGGATTGATTTATTTCACTTCTCCGTTACCACTACATTAGACCTTCCATTAGCCGACCACTTAAAGAAAATACAAAAAAAAAAAAAATACGAGTCAATGACTTTTGATGATCTCCTACTATATTATTGTATTGTACATAATTTAGCTGCCTTTGCACTGTGCATTATAGTGTGGAGTGGGTCCAGACAAGCATGGCAGAAGTTTGTTTTTTGCAGTCATGTGAATTGATTCCCCTACCTCTGCTGAAGGTTTAACTATCAAAAACACAGATCGGATAAAAAAAAAAAGGGAAACTTTAACTATGTTCATAATCAGATCATAATCAGCGAGTTGAAAACAAAGGCATTTTTAAAAGTCTTTAAATAAGGGCCAGTCATGTGGATAACCATAGTACTACTTTTAAATGTCATATCGCACTTTCAGATAGTTCTCACAATAAATCCGCCATGCTCATAAACCCCCAGTTGTCGCCATTTTCATATAGTGTATTTCCTGGCAATACTTCATTTTTGTTCATGTCTGTCACGCCCGCACAACACCTTTCACACCTCCTTCTCGTCCGTGTATGCCATATTTATGAAAATATGTTTCCCGCTCTTGTATCGCCACATGGAAATGGGGATGGGCCAGGTAAGACGCTCGAGTGAGAAGATCAAATAAGGCAGCGAGGATTTGGTAAGACTGAGATGGCAGAGAACAGGTTCGAGAACATATTAGACGGCTCACAGATTAGGAGAAGATGACATGGCTTACTATTTCCAAGAGCACGGCGCTGGAGAGAATTGAAGGAAGATGCTTTGGGAGAGTGGTAGATAAATGCGAGAGTGCAGGGGATGGATAGAAAATAACTGAGTCAGACAGGAACATTGTCACAAAGCCATGAAATGAAAAGGCAATACAATTACACAGCAACAAAAAGCCTTTGAGGGCTAGATTGACACTGCAGGGCTTAATGCTCAATTCCGATTTTTGGGTGAAATCCGATTTTTTTTTTTTTGTTGGTGGTGGTGTTGTGAGGTCGCTCACATTTCCCAATAAATGTGTGGATGCTAAAAGGACCAAAACTGTTCCTCATGCGCATTGAGGTCAACGGGTATTCTTAATGTTAGCGTTTCCCGATGTACCTGGCAATGTTGAATTGGTTGTCATACCGAAACCAGAATAGTTTCAATCAGTTCAAGGAGGAAATTGGGAGGGGAAGTGGGAGTTTTTTTGGCCATGTTTTTTGCAGTGCATGCAGTGCATGCTATGAGTTTCATGAGGCGGGCGGACGTGACCATCGACCAATGAGGTCTGGAGTTGTAATCTACTCCCGCCCATGAGTTTCATCTACTCCTGCCCTAGTTGGTCGATGGTCACGCCGGTAGTCAATCACGTGTCTTGTGGGAGTGCATGTCTCCCTCATGAAACTCACAAACACTGTTCTGAGCGTTTCTAATACGGCTCTCCGTGCCAAGGGGATGGAAAAGGAAGGGATAACAGTACAGTAACTGCATAAGGTTTTCTCATGTGTCACATGAGAGAGAAAGAGAGACAAAATACAGTAGCGTCAACCCGCCCCCTCTCATGAAATTTTCTTGCAAGTATGTGTGGGTACCTGCATTTTTTATATGTAAAAAGTATTCATACTTTACATATTTAAGACAAATATTACTGCTGTGCACATATTTACTTGTTAAACCTTATGCAGTTACTGTACTGTTATCCCTTCCTTTTCCATCCCCTTGGCACGGAGAGCCGTATTAGAAACGCTCAGAACAGTGTTTGTGAGTTTCATGAGGGAGACATGCACTCCCACAAGACACGTGATTGACTACCGGCGTGACCATCGACCAACTAGGGCAGGAGTAGATGAAACTCATGGGCGGGAGTAGATTACAACTCCAGACCTCATTGGTCGATGGTCACGTCCGCCCGCCTCATGAAACTCATAGCCGCTATTAGGTAAATACGAACAGAGAGCAGGAAAGAGCAGCGCTGGACCGGAGCATTGTAAATTTCTTACCTAGATTTATTTTGTAATAAATTGGAATTTCAAAGTGTAAACTAATTGCTATCATGTTCGGTCAGCTACAGGCTTCACTTTAATTAGACTTCCAGACGCCACTGATATAACCGTGGCTCTAGGGTTGGGGACGGGAAGGGACAACAGTACAGTTACTTTATAAGGTTGAATAATTTGGGATTTAAGTAAATACGTTTACTGCAGTAGTTCCAATTAGCAAATGGATCACTGTACACCGTTACCTCTCAGTTTGTTTTTGCATCGCCCGCTTTCGTTGTTCTGATTTTTTTCCCACCTGATCCCACCCATTTGAGCGCAGAATTGTGACATTTGTTGCTTACGTTGAGGCACCTTCTTGAAGTCGCTTGACAACAGATTGGATATGGATCGATTCCTGAACCGCATACCAAAGTGGCCTGAATCGCATTTGAAAAAAACGGGTTTGTCTTGCTTATACTGCCATTAAAAGATAAGATGCAGGTCGCATAGGGGCAAAAAAATATGAATTGGGTCACTTCAGCCTGCAGTGTGAACATAGCCTCGAAGTGCTTTTTAAAAATGGAATCACTTAGTGGGTGTGGTGTTATTTTTCTTCAGTGTTGTTACACTGTGGGGCAACATAGCCACAAATATTGTTAAACATTTGCTCCCGCTTATGTTTCAATGTATAAATTACATTTGTTTTTCTGCATATCAGCTATGTATTAATGCTACTTTTTTTTTTTCGTCTAATGATTCGACTCGTCTTCTGCTATCATATGCCTGGACTAGAGAGCAATCCCTATAGTATTCAATGCTTTCATGTATTCATGCAATCCGAGTCATTATCGAATCTGATGTATCAGCGTCAGTTGGAGTCATTATGCGTAAGGACGCATTAGGATAAATTGATGACTCCCATTGCAGCGACGCCACAAAAGTCGCAGGCAAATGACAAAAAAATAACATCAGACTAATCAGACTGGAGCAATTATGGTAATGGATGTTTTTGTAAGTCATTCTCACAAAGTGAGACTCATGAACAACATATACTCGGAGGACACAACATTAAATGCACCTGCACAGTCTAATGAGAGCTGTGGATTATTTGTGGTTTATATTTTGGTGACGATATTCAAAAAAAAAGTTTGTTGGTTTGTATTTCTACTTTTTGTGTTCCTTTTTCTGGATGTTGCTATCATAGTGATTGTGACCTATGTCTTCTGCTGTTTATCCATCACTACTATGCCAGGCTCATTGGTTATCATTAATTTTTCAATCTGGAAGTCCCATCCCGATCGATGTTGAATCTAGGACATCTAGTCCTTATTTTGGACAGATTTTGGGACACATGTCCTATTACATTATTTCTCTGCTAGTTGAAGTGGTTGGTTGATGTTGATTTTTTTTTTTGGTTTGTTTTTCTTGAGCTAAGCAACACAATATCCTTCTGTGTACTCCATTTATCTGAATAACAGTCCTGTCTCATGTTTAGACCCTGTTTTTGTCTTGCCATAATCAGTGCCTCAGTTCTGTTTTGTCAATGTCAGTCACTTCTTCATGGTGTCGGTGGTTAGAGGCATGCAAGGACTTGGCTTTCAATGACTGTCCATCTGGCTCCTTCGCCCTACTGGGTTTCTGTTGTGTTTAGCACAGTTACTTAACAGAGTGTCCCTGGGGTCTTTGTATCACCTCAGGGTACCCTACTCGGGGTGAAGTAGCACCTCTTCCATTGGGCAGGGTATTACAGCATACCAGCCGGGTATCTGAATACTAGGAGGACCTTGATCTTAGCTGACTGTTCAGGATCAGCCTCAATAACTTTAGCTGCAGTATTTGGCCATGGCTACCTTTTGGTTTGCCCCTTCATGATTACTATTTGCCTGTGTAATGTCAAAGTATTTGTAGCTGTCCTGCACAATTGTTATTTTGCCTTCCAGAAGTCCGATGGCTTTGGTCTCTGTTTTCCTTTTCGGCCTAACGCAACTTTTCGAAAGTTTTGACATTTGAAAAAAGCGTGTCGTGTGAAGTCGTACATCGACTCTATTTTTGTTTCCCTAATTACATGTTCTGTCTCCACAGGAGCAGAAGGATCAAAGTTATTCTACTGTGAAGACATCTGCCACACGGATCAGTGTCAACAACCTCAAAGCCGGGACTACCTATGTCTTCCTTATTCGCCCCTTTACGACACCAACACCCTCCTCGTCACTGTCCTCCTCTCCTCTCTCATCCTCTGCTTCCTCCTCGTCCTCTGCTTACCCCTCCTCCTCTTCCTCCTCCTCTTCTTCCTCCTCTTCCTCATCATCTTCCCCTTCTCCCATTGACTACGGGGCCTACAGCGCTCCCCTGGAACTGCAGACACTGGGAGAATGTGAGTAGCCTATTAACACCTTCTCCCGGCCTTGTCCTGTTCTCTTTCTCCTCGCTCATGCCTCTCAGCCGAGCACCTCCAGGCAGCTAGTGACTTAAGATGCGGGGGGTTGTGTGGGCACGCGGCCAGCCTAAACAATGAGGCGTGCACCTAGAGTTAGAGAGAGTCAGCAATGTGACTGTTTGAGATAATGTGTGAAGATTCAACATTTTATCGGTGAGCTGTGAAACAGTTTGTCTTTGATAACACCTCAGAGTGTAGTTTTTACTCTGTGTGTGTGCTTTACGCCTCTCACTTCTAATGGAAACAACCATTTTTATATTCAGCTATGGGATTTTTAGTGCTGTGCAGCTTCACATTATACGCAGGGGCAAATTTACCTAAAAGCCGCCGCGCATATCCAGCTTCTCCTACGTGTGGTCAAAAGGCCAAATCTGGCATGGCTCATTTGTTCTTTTATTTTTGGCCAAACAGAATATTACACAAAAAGCAGTTGACCTTTTTGTGTTTCGCAAGAGAGGGCTTAGTTTTACAGTAACTTTACAGATGATTCCTATTCTTGCCGCGGGCGAGCCGAGAAGTGTCAAACAAATGATGACCTCAGAAACTTTTCAAGGCAGCCAGAGTGTAACATCCTGGTAGATGCACGAGAAACGTAGCCAAGCAACAGCATTCCAAAATGTAAACACTATTTGACAATGCAGCATATTCAATTTTCAAGTTTGCTTGTTAGTTTGCTTGTTGAGGCTTCTAAAATGTCTCATGCCTTTAAAGGGCATCTGATACCAGGATTTTCAGTTTTTCACAAAAAAATAAACCAAACTTTTTTTAGTCATAAATACCATATTAGCTTGCATTTTCAGTTTATCAAGGTTGGCTGCTGGGGAGAGAAACAGCCAAGGGCAACCTTCCACGCTCTGACAGTCACGACAGTCGTCACTTGGGTAAAGAACATCCCAAGTAAGATGATCAGCAAATCAGCTCCGAATACCTCCATTTCAAACAAATTGAATGGGTCAGACAATGACTACCCGTGAAAGAGTAACGAGGATGTTTGAACAATTGAGGAAATAGGACAGGTGGTCCAGGTGTTAAATAGGAGGAGCTATTTGGCGTGTGAGATAGTGATGGTGACTTTTTGACAAGTTAATATTCAGCTGTGTCATAGAAATAAAGCATTCCAATCGTTTTGTTTCAGCATTTGCGTCTACGCGCACACGCACATTGGCCTGCGCTTGTACTCTGAGGAATACATTGCCTAGGCAACCGGAGCAGTTAGCGTTGCTAGCTAATTACCTTTTGGACTTAGAAAACCGGCCGAAGAGCTGCTAGCTGGCTGTAATCAAGACAAAATTACAACAAATCACCACCAAAATTCACACGCACATTCCTACACTTGTCCACTTTGTGTAAAAAATAATATTGACGATCGTAATTTTTTTTTATTTTGTCACATTTTCTGTCAAAACATCCGGCATATCATGCCGATCATTTGTATTCGAATTTCGGTGGCGATTCCTCATTCAAATTTATTTATATTTGCTTGTCTTTTTTCAACAAATGTTTAACTAAAAAATGTTTTTTGCAGTGGCGCTAGCATCCAGTGAACAGAGTCCTGTGGTGATCATTGCTGTCGTATCAGTGGCGGCACTTGTCATGCTGCTTTCGATGGGAGTCGGACTGCACATCTGGAGGAGGTAAAGCACTTTCAAAAGATGCACGCTCACGCATACTGTACATTTCTCTATACGCAGCACATCCTTATCTTCTACTCCCGCAAAAAAAATGACAGATAAACCTGCATTTGACATCGACAGACAATGGCATTGACTCAGTGTGCTGTGTAATCCAGATTACACTAATCCCAAAATAAAAGGATTGCTTCTATTGAAGCATCTGCAAATAGTTCATTCATTCAAATTGTGTATGGATTTTGGATCCGTAAAAGATGTTTTTCAAATCAAATGCGCGGTAGAGATAAAGAGTATCACAGAAAGGCATAGAAGTGGGCACCTTTAAAATGTTACGGGATCAAAAATCTGTTGTGATTTTTGCTTGTTAGAGAACAGCAAGTTGTGCAAAAAACGCCAAAACTGACATTAAAAAATTAGAAAAGGTCAAGTTCTCATATAAAGCTTGTCTTGCATTTTAAGGAATATCTTAAACTTTTGAAGTAGTGTACCATACCCTGCACTAAAAATATCAACATTGCAGGAAATAATTCCGTAATCGGCCATTGTTTTCTCACTGACTGTTTGCTAAGACTTGATAGGGTCTAAATTGCTCTGATAGTCTGGTTTGATTGGACATGCCTGTTAACTGAATTAACATAAAGTGCAACTTAGAAGTCCTCATTATTCATCCTGCTCGCCATCAGTATGGATGCTCAGCGAACTGTTATCTTTTTAATAGTCATAACATGCAGTGCAGTTCTACGCCAATGAAGAGTAGATTTTTTAATCACATCTGACTTTTGATGGGCTCGCTTAATTAATAGCCTCTGAGAATGTCAATCAAAAGTGTTATTATCCTTGGCAGTATATTTGATAGACCTCGTGAAGTGGCGGCCAGAGAGAGACAACCATCAGATATTGCCATAAGGAAAATATTATGATATCGGTAGCAGCAAACATGAAGGCGCGGTGTTGGGTTGGAGTGGGTGCCGAAAAGGTTTGTGGGCCGCGCTCGCTCACACACACAATGCCGCGTACAGGTGGCCGCTTTGAGGACGAGCTGAATATTCACAGCACACGCCGCGCTTTCTTGAGTAATAATGCTTATCTTCCTCCTCCCATTTCTTTTTCCTCATCAGTGCATTGCATTGAAAGGCTTTCTCCATTGTTCATCGCCGCGGCGCCATTATCTTGCTCCTTATGTTTTTGTGTGAAGACAAGGAGTGGAATGGCTTGATGCCTCAATTATCAGGCTCTTGTGTTTGCAAAGACAGCCAGCTCCAAGACACGGTTTGGAGGGTCTGCCTGCTGACTCGCAAACATGCAAATGAGTCACGCCAAGGCTCGGACGCAAGGCGGTGATTGTGACGATAACCGTGTTGGAACACGCGGTTATCCAAAGCTACACGGGAGGCAAACGCTGCTCGATTTTTAATGGTTAAATCTTAAAAAGGTGTTTGTGGTTTGCTGTTACGCAATCTTCTACAAATGAAATGCTGATTTCTGGACTGTTGTTGCCCCTCCTTGTTGTCTTGTGCATTTGTAGTGGCATTTCAGCTCATTTCTTGGACTATAGGGCACATTTAACTCTTTCAGTGCCAAGCATTATCTGAAAGGCAACCGCTAGAGTGCCAGTTGATTTGGATCATTTTGGCGCATTTTTCAAGGCCGAAAGAATATCGAATTGTATGACTATCTAGACATTGTTGGGATATGAACGATTGGATTTGAATCTTTACATAGAAAAAGTACGATTCTCTCTTATTTCGTAATCACTGTTTGAAAATGGGTTATTTGATTGACACCAAGCTATTTTGGACAAAAAGAGAAAAATCCTCACACTTATACACTTTGACACAAATATATATATATATATTTTTAGTAGCATCTGAATCATTTCAACAGTCATTTCCTCCGATAAAACATCAATAAAAGCAGTGTGAATGTTTTTGATGGCAAAATAACAGTTTGCGTATGTGTATAAATACATTACAACAGTGCTCGATTTGCATAAAATTGAAGTGTCATCTATTCATTTAAAAAATATATATTAAAAAAATTGTCACAGGCACACAACCGTAGTATTTTACATGGCAAATATTCTCATCCATGGCAGTAAAATAGTTATAATCCTTTAATATTCTCAAAACTCAACAGTGTGTCTTATCAAGTGTGCCTAATGTATGGAACTGAATTTGAATATGGTTTGACTTATTGGCTGCACTGGTTTGTTTCCCTTAAAGGGATATTAAACGTACTAAGCCATTTTTAGCAGTAGACGTAGTAGATAAAATGTTTTAATGATTCAACATTCAACTGCTTTCACAGAAATTGAATATTTATCATTGTTCTGAAGCTATTTAGACAGCTTGAAATTAGAAATCTAGTATCGAGGGTCTCAAAAAATTGATTATCAATAAATCATCATTTATCTTTCAATTGATCCCTCCACCCCTAAATTGTACACCAAGCCATCAAATTAATTTCAGACAAAATATTAACATTTTAAATGTCTTAAATCCAGGATCCTTTTAATGTGCACCCTCCATGTGCCAATTTACTTGTATTAAGTCTTATATCAACTACTATCATGGCTGTAAATGAGAATATATATATATATATATATATATATATATATATATATATATATATATATATATATATATATATATATATGACACGTTCAGAAGTAGTTCATTCTGGCACACAAATACATGACTAAAACACACCCACACAACTGTGCACGCACGCACACACGCACGCCAGTGCCTGAGAAAGTTTGATAGAGCCAGAGTTTGAGGGCATTGACCGAACATTCTCCGGGAAGCTCAGCCTTGACTGGTCACTGAAAGGGATGGCTTACCCTTCAGTGGTCAAAGCACAGTGTATGAGTGTGATTGAGTGGGTGTTTGACTGCAGGGTCAAGGTATCAGGAGGTATCAGGAGGAAAAGGAAGTGTGACTTGTTTTCATCTGTGTCTTATACGGAGCTGCGCAAGAGTGATATGCGTTGCTTTTGTTTTTGCTGGCTTTTGATTCTGCTCATGAAAACGTTTACTGTAGCACTCTTGAGGCTATTGTATTTATCAAATTTGAGTTTGTTCACTGTAAGCCCCTGGCTGCTTCTGATTGGTCAGGCACAGAAACGGGACACATTCTTGAACAAAGATGGGATGTAGACTGCATATTTTGGACTTTAAAGGTTAGCTCCCTCCACATGTATAATATCTGATGCATTCATGAGTTTTCACATATTTTTACAATAAGGAAAATAAAACACCATTATGAATACTACTAAAATTACATTGTTCTAATGAATTAGATATATTACCAGTATGAAAATGCATAAATAAATGTATAAATAAAGTGATTAATATACAGGATTACTGTTATGTAAGGCTACACGATGATGGCCAAAATGATCATCAAGATTATTTTGGTCAATATTTAAATCCTGATTATTAATCACGATTATTCATTATGTTTGGTCAAACATGTCTATTTATTTCAACTTTTTTTTCAACAGTTTATAAACAAGGCTTCAAGGCTATAATAGAGTAATAATAATGGGAAAAACTTGGCACACAGGCAACACAGCTAGCTTACTTGCTAAGTGCAAACCAATGAAAAAACATTCTACTTAGAAACAAGTACATTTACTTTTAATCAAATTGTGATCAATCAGCAGTCAAAATGTCATTTTCAGTCATTTTCAAACCAAATGCATTCAACTTGTTTGCAGATTTCTCAAAACGGGTCTCAATTGACAGCTACCACTGTAAATATTAGAAATCAGGTGAGAAACTCGACACCATTTCACACTATTAAATAATATATCAGGGTGAGTATATATGAGGTCTTTGTCATGCAAATGTGGGAAACATTGCCCTCTAGCGGTAGTGTTTGATTCGGCTTGTAATAACGTTCAAAAATGCAAGCGCTTTATTTTTTGATATCACCGTGGCTCAGCTTAATTAATCGTGGCAGCCAATCTATTGATCGTGATTAAAACTCAATTAATCGCGCAGCCCTAGTGGGATGCTTTTTTTTTTTTTTTTTTTTTTTTTTTTTTTTTTTTTTTTTTACAAACAGTTGTCTTTCATAAAGTTTCTGACATTCTTCTGTCAAAATGTTGGGGAAAAAAAAATTCACTTATAGTGAAAATGTGGTTGAAATTATTTGGTATCGGTAAAGACAAAATAGTCTCATGCAAATCCCGATTACAGCATACAGGACAATGAGGACTGCTCGGTGCTAGCTTGTGTGATTAAACTATCGGGATTGCAATCAGTTTTCGAAGACAGACGAGCAACATTTTTATCATTACTTTGACATGGAGATGTGCTTCCATCTAAAAACTGCATGAATGGTGATTGATTAACTCTTTCACTCCCGGTTCTTAACGGTATAAGTGTCGGATACTTGGAAAATTAGTTTAAACCTCCATAAATTAGGTTACAGACCCTGCTATTTTTGTAACATTGATATTTTATAATTGTGATCATAATAATATATGTGCCAGAGAAGTGAAAATGATCACCAATGATCAGTGTAATTTAGTAACATACATTTATAGCACATATCAGTATATTTCCGCAGCACGAGATGGTTAATTCACAAGGATTTGTACAACGCAAGCTACCTTGTCGATGGCTTGTTGTGTATGAAATGTTGCCAGTAGCCACTCGAATCTGTAGATAGATGTGGAAGGAACTGCTGGGATGCATTTTATTGCGACCATTCCTATTCTCGCTGTCCCAACCATACTGAAAGAGTAAAGGAACGCTACCACTAGCTAGCTTGAACCACCTAAACAATGATGGAAATTAGACAAATTGCAATTGGCTCAGAAAAACTCAATAGACCCGCCTTTTGTTTTTGTTAACAAATTAGAGCCAATCAAGTGAACAGGAGCTCAACTTTTTGTGAAATATTTTACGTGTCTTATATTTCATACTCTTGGTGTTAACAGGTGCTGCACATTGCAGTGGTCATCATCATAGATATTGGAACTATTGATTTTCAGGATGGCAGCGTCGGTATCAGTCTTAGTTTCTGTTCGAAGTTGTTTTGGGGTCTAGACTAATTGATTGCGGTTTCAGCTTAGTCTCATTGATACATCAAAGTATGTATTCATATTCGTTTGCAATACATTTGCTGGAGCTGAGATAACGGCGACAGAGTTGGCAGAGCGATTCAGCGGCTTGGCAATGGTATTTATCTACTACTCATGCGGGGGCGTAGGTCTTTTTTTTTTCAAATTAGATAAATAGATCTTGTCGTCGAAATAAGGATCCACGATTATTATTTTTTTTCCTGCCAGCGCAGACAATATTTGAATATTAAGCGGAATTAATGAGTCCAAATGTTTTGCTTTGCCAACCTCTGAAAGTACTGAAAAGAGCCCCTCCCCATCCCCATCCCCTTGTCTTCTTCCCAGCAGTGTCTGCTCAAGCTCCTCCAATGTAACTCCTGCTAGCGTGGTGCTGCTCTCGACATCCTTCTCCACTCTTCCTCCTCCTCCTCCTCTTCTCTCTCCTCTTCCTCCCTTCACACAGCTGATGCCCAGGTACACTTGGCATGCATCCCCCACTCCCCCATCCTTCTAAATCTTTCTTTTTAGCTCCCTGCCGTCCTCCTGCCATTGCATTTATCCCTTAGTGGTTTCTTTTCTTTCTTTGCTCTCCTCATAGAAATAAAATGCTAATACGCTTCTTTTTCCTCCCTCTTTTCGTCAAGCCGTTTGGCCCACTTCCTTTTATAACTTTGGACCGGTTCCCCAGTACGTTATGGGATGCGCTTAAAAAGTGACTGGTAGTTTTGAGTCGATATCCAAAAAGAAACCGCCGCTGTTTATTTCTTTATTTTTTTTAATCTGACATTTCTAAAGAAATGACGGAAACGGATTCAAGTTGTGTGACTTTACCCCGCTGTGATGATGAATCCTCTTCCTTATTTCTTTCCTCCCGAGCTCGGTTGTTCTGCCTCCTCACATTGCGTAGCGCTTCACAATCTTCATATTCTTGATCTCAGTCTTAAGTAGAGTTATTCCGTGTGATATTGGTTGCTATGTGGTTGCTATGGTCATTGATAGTACGCGTCATCTTTAGCCATGTATTTGTCACTGTTTGTCATTTTTATGTATTCGTCAGCTTTGTCAGAGAGGGTCCTGTATTTACGTACTGTTGTGCCTGTTTTTTTTTTTTTTTTTTGCTGTATTAGTGGCCATGCAGTTGATATGCTGCTTTAGTTTACTGTATTATGGCAAATTGGATCGATGTACGACAGTATTTAAGCTCTTGTCTCAGTCATATGTTTTCAGAATGTGAAGCCATCTTCCTAGTTTTCAGTTTACAAGGTTAATAGTTTTTCCAGTCTCATTTCCAAGTCAGTCTAGGTTTAGTTTCCGAATTTCGCTGTGGTAAGGTTGAATGTTTGTGTATGAAAACTTCTGCTTCAGGGTCTGAATTGATTTATTGATTGGTTTGATTCAGTGCCTGGGGGGAGAGCGGGAGGTGATGGGGGGGCGTGAATGGCCCCAGGGAAAAGGTTTAATGTGGAGTCTAATTGCAATAAAAATAAAAATGTTCATCTTTTTTGTGTTGTTATTTTTAAGTTTCAGGCACTTTGAGGCACTTGTTTTTTTTGCGTTGTTTTTTTTTGTTTTAGACTAAGCTGTAACCCATATAAACACTTAACAAAGTAATTAACAGTTGTTGAAAATTGATTTATATTGCTTTTTTCGTCTAACTTTAAAAAAAGATACACATTTAGGTATAGTTATGCAATTCTTATAGATAATAATCTTATAGTCAAAACATTGTGAAAACATTTCTCTTTCCTGGCAAGACCTGGCAAGTCTAATTGCAATAAAATAAAAATGTTCATCTTGTTTGTGTTTTTAAGTTTCATGCACTTTGAGGCACTTGTTCTTTTTTTGGGGGGGATTTTTATTGTTTTTCGACTAAGCTGTAACCCATATAAACACTGTATATAATAAAAAAAATAACAGTCATTGAAAGTTGCTTTATGTTACTTTAACTTTAAAAAGAATACACATTTAGCTATACTTTTGCAATTCTTATAATAATCTTTACAGTCAAGCGCATTGAGTTGGGGGTGAAAACATTTCTCTTTCCTAGGGGGAGGGATTGAAAAAAATATATTTGAGAACCACTGGTTTAATTGAACGTATAAACAATATAAAAATGAAAAAAATAAAAATGTTCATCTTGTTTGTGTTTTTAAGTTTCATGCACTTTGAGGCACTTGTTCTTTTTTTTTGGATTTGTATTGTTTTTTTGTTTTAGACTAAGCTGTAACTCATATAAACACTGTATATAATAAAAAAATAATTAACAGTCGTTGAAAGTTGCTTTATGTTACTTTAAAAAGAATACACATTTAGCTATACTTTTGCAATTCTTATAATAATCTTTACAGTCAAGCGCATTGAGTTGGGGGTGAAAACATTTCTCTTTCCTAGGGGGAGGGATTGAAAAAAATATATTTGAGAACCACTGGTTTAATTGAACGTATAAACAATATAAAAATGAAAAAAGAAAGAAAGAAAGGAAGAACTAATAGATAGCACAGTTAAGCTAAGCTAATGTTTAGACATTGTTTTTTGTTTTTGTTGTTTTTTTTTTTTTTTTACAGTAATGAATATAATACACATTAATATAATGTAATGTAACCCACGCAGGCACAGGGACAGCACGCAAACTGTGCACAGGAGGCCCGGAAACAGTGCCTGCGTATGTGTTATCCAGTCGTCCCGATAAAATGGGCACTCTTAAATCTTCCACTTGATATTTTGATGTATTTTCAGTTCCTGGAGCTGCAATGGACAAGTGCCCCATTCCATTTGTCAATATAGTTTTTACTCAGTGATGTCTCCCTTCGCCTTGTCCCCTCTGTGTTCTCTTGCCTCTAACCCTCCGACGTCTCTCTGATCTTGTTTTTCTCGGTCCCATTATGCCCTCCATCCTCGTGTCTGTCCCGTCCCCGCCTTTAGTGCGCTCCCTTGTCTATCAATTCTTGTCTGGCCTCCTCTGTGTGGGAGCGTGTGCCCTGAGGATCTCTGTTGCATGTGTCTGCTGGTGTGTTTTGACAGACAGGGCCTTGACCTTGTCTCAGACCCCGCTGTTACACGGGCTGAGAGATGTGTCAGCCTCATCCTCGATCACGTCTCCCCACGAGAACTCTCACAAAGGGACGCAGAAAGACAAAAAAAAGGAAACATTGACATCCCTTAAAAATGCAACCCCAAGCAGCGGTCCTCAACCTTTTTCGTGTCACCGACTAGTTACGCGCGAAGCATACATTTTACAAACAGGCGTAGAAACAAATGTAACCGATTAATAAAACTGCAACTCATCGCTTCCGTGGTTGTTTGTAATTAGTCTCTTTGGCGGTATCTTTTCGGGGTAATGAGAGATAATGACATCCAAAGGGTATTACTTTTGTCAAGTCAACTCATTTTTGTTTTAGTCACCTTTATTGCAAAAAATAAAATGTGCTGAAGCGATTTTGAAGGCTTCATTGCCTCATTTGCAATCCTGCCACCGCATATTACCCAGAGTGGCCTTTGTATGTGAATATCACATGTTGTTATAAAACTATATGTTAAGACTGCTGATTTTGCCGCTTAAAGGTACCGTATTTTCCTCACTATAAGGCGCACCTAAAAGCCTTTTTAAAAAAAAAAAAAAAAAACCTGATGGTGCGCCTTATCGGGTGCGCCTTATATACTGTATGGATCAATATTGAGATTGGGATTCGTGGATGGGGAATGAACCGATAAAGTAAGCTTGACCTCTTTTGTGTGTTTACAGTTGGTCATATTGACATTGATTTATTATGCTATTGAGAGTTTAGAGTTATTTGAGTTATTATTGTTATTACTTTGAGTATTACTATATTGTGATTGAAAAAGTTTTAAAATGTCATTAATTAAGGGTGCCCCTTATAATCCGGTGCGCCTTATATATGGAAAAAGTTTTGAAATATGTCATTAGTTGAGGGTGCGCCTTATAGTGTGGAAAATACGGTAGGTTTTTTTTTTTTTCTTCCAACGTTGAATGTTGCATGTGCCTATTGGCTTTTTCCTTTATCTGAAGAATCTATCCAAAGGCGTTTGTTTAAGGCATTTTTGTTAGCCTGAGGGTTTACTTTTTGACTGGTGTCCAGCACCCTGAGACAAGTGGTTCGTTTTGTGCAGAGGCACAGATGTATGCACTGGATTTAGGAAAAAAATACTTCTTTCAAACTTGGATGATCAATTCAATATTTTTTGCTCCGTTGCTCTGCAGCCCAGTGCCAAATATGGTCTACGGCCCCGGCGTTTTGGGTGTGGACTCGGCACAAATAATAACACAAACATCTATAATACCAGCAAAAGTTTGGAAACACCTTCAAATTCTTTTTCTACAAACACATTATGAGGTCCAAAAATATGCATTTAACTCTTGAAATACTGTGAACTGGAAGTCATTTCAGGTCGTAGGGCATCATTCAGATAATCCCATGATGCGCACAGCTGTTTTTTTGGAAAGAAGGGGCCGACTTTGTAAAATTAAATTATAAAGCATTCTCTTTTGAGCACCATTCACCAAATCATTCTGTCAATAGGTCTTCACCATATTGATGACTCAATCTTTTAACTGAATTAGGTGGTGTTTCTAAACATTTGATTTCAACTGTATGGATGACAATGATTATTTGTTGTTGGGATTCATGTAACTCGCAGATGGATCTTGACTGTCTCCAAATGATTGCATTTGCTGTTTATGCTGATATTGTCTTAAACAGATTATGCAATTTAAAGGGAAAAATATAATGGGTAAAAAGCAACAACCAAGCTGCTGCTCATTGCTGTTTGTGACGTAAATTTTGGACTTTGCACCTCATGTGAACACATGGAATCCAAACTCAAACTGAGTATGCCTTTTGAATGACTGATTATTTGTGTTGAGGAGTCCCAGGTTTCGTTACAATAAATCCGTGATCCTTATGGAACACTCGCGAGCTTTCGAGCTGTGTATAGTTTGTGGATTGCTTGGCGGAAAAAAAAAAGTTTGCATTCTAATGAAGGCCGCATGTTCAATTTACATGGCGCATTCGCTGTAGGAGTAGTCATGTCAAGCAGAAAGGCAGAGGCACCCACCTGGGTCATATAAGTAATTGTAATGGAAGGATTTTGTCCAATAGAGGGGAAAACAAGTTCTTGAGTATTTTTTTTCAAGTTCATATATTTGTTTATTTGATGTGCATAGATATGCAAGGAAGGTGAAACAGCATAACATTACACATCGCAAACGCACGATGTACACCCAACTTCAAAATAAACACACCAAAACATGCGTGAACATTGATGCAAGTCTGCGAAAGTGAGGGTGAGATGCATGGTGCATTCAAATGCAGTCGGCCATTTCAAAAAGGAAAAAGAGGCCATTGATGCTTTAAACATGAATGCATCATCATCATAGTTAATAAGGATTTTTCATGACAAAAGAAAAACTCATAAACAGGTTCTGGCAAACCAACCAGACATAGTGGTGGTAGACAAAGAGCAGAAGAAGGTAGTGGTGATTGATGTGGAGATCCCAGCTAACGCCAACGTCAGAAAGAAGCTTCGTGAGAAACTTGAGAAGTGTCAAGGGTTGAATGAGCAGCTGGAACAGATGTGGAAGGTCTAGGGTTGTGCGTACCCTGTGGTATTTGGGGCTCTTGGGGCAGTAACCCTCAAACTGGGTGAGTGGCTCCAGCAAATCGTGGGAACAAAACCTGAAGCCTCAGTCCATAAGAGTGCATTCCTAGGAACATTGAAGATACTGTGCAGAACCCTCAAGTAGTACATGAGGGACACCCTGAACTGGTTTGCAACCAATCACACAGTGACAAATGACCACTCAGAAACACACCTAAGGGCAATTTCACTGGAATACCCAGAGAGAAACCACATGGGCATGGGGAGAACATGCAAACTCCACCAAGAATATTATATGATTGAATTACTGAAATTCTTCTTGGCATGGAAGCTCTGCTTGTATCACCTTCGTATTTCTTTCACTCTCTGACTTCCTTGTAAATAAGCTGAATAGAGGTTCTTGGAATAGTTTCTCCTTAGATACCATTTGAGTAGGCAACAATAACCTCACAGATTTTTTGTTTGGATACATACTGTCACCTTCCTTCTACCAGCTTGCTTTTCAGGATGCTCTCCAGTCCCTCAATAAGGTCGAGGTCAGGAAATAATGTTGTCGGCACTATTATTCTTCCTCTCTTTACACCCTTAGCAACTCAAACTTCAATAATATCTTGTGCAGTGTGGAGGATTTTTCCACTGTAAAAAGCACAGGAAATAATCATTTTGAAAAAGTCCTAAAGGGGCCTGTCTTTTTTACCTAACACTATCCAACTACCTCAATGCACCATTTTTGGGACCCAAAAACTACTGAGCTCCCCCCATCTCAGAAAAAAGTAGTCTATTGAACTTTTGAGCCGAGTACAGATGCTTTGCTTCACCTTGCGAGATTGCTTTGAGATGGCTGAAATACAGCGTTATATATGACGGCAAGCCTGGAGGGAATTCTGCATCAAGAGGTTCTTTGGACTCCAGAGACACCAGCAGCTGTTAAAAAGTCACTAATGAGACACTTTGAAACAGCTGTTCCCTAAATATAATGCATTTGCCCGACAGAAACTTTCCTTAATCCGTCTTCATCAGAACAAACCCGTTTGCTCACTGAGTCACACACAAATTATTCAACGATATGATGAGTTTCTAGAAATATCCAATGTGTTCGATTCATTTTACAAGGCAATTAACTATTTCACTTTTTTTCATTAGCAGAAAGATTCTTGTTTTTGCCCATTATTCATAAAGACTGGGAAGTTTAATAACGTGGAACAATGTTCTTGTAATTTTCCTGTAATTGATTATTAATTTGGAAAATTAATTAGCAAACCTTGAAGAAATTTATGTAGATGAGAAACTCATTGTTAATCAAGTCTGATATACAAACTGTTTGGAAAACGTTGTATTCTGTTGATATTAGCATCAATTAATTATAGTAAACATTTTTGACTGGCAAACTTGAATTTGAATTTATTTGCAAATATGTTCAAACATATCAGCAGGCTAAATGCTAAGCGCATAGCATTTTTCCCATTATCCAACAGGCTATTGAATTGTGCATGGACTTCCAATGGCATCATGGGAAAAAAAATGTCTGTATAATATGTATTTAATGTAGGCTTTTTTTTTTTAATCATGCACGTGTGTGCTGCCCTGTGTCATTATGGGAATATTTTTTCAGCATATAGCTTCAATTTACATTTGAACATATTTTCATGTAGGTTTGAATTTTGTTTTCAAGTACATTTAAAAATGAAGTACATTTGAGCTAATTTTCAAGTATATGTCATGCTATGTTTTTAACATTTTGTTTTCATGCACATTTGAAGGTATCTTCAAGTATGTTTGAACATTTTGTCAAGTACGTTTTAACATGCTTGCAAGTAGATTTGAGCTCAAGTATTTGTCCTGCTGTTTTAACATATTTTCAAGTATCTTAGAACATATATTCAAGTGTTTGAACGTCCTTGCACATATATTTGACTTTAGTTTCACTTATATTTGTGTCATGCTATGATCTAGCACTTAGACTTCATGTATATGTGAATATATTTGATCATATTTTCAAGAACATTTGAAAATACTTGCAAGAACATTCGAACTTATTTTCAAGTACTGTACACTAATGTGCTTGCAACATATGTTTAAATGAGTCAAAAATGTTCCCTTAAAGTGTCGTTTGCGTGTCATTGGCTCATTAAACATAGTGCACTGTATCCCATACACACATGCACTATAGCAGGGGTGTCAAACTCATTTTTGTCGGGGGCCATTTTGTAGCGAGAACTTCCTTCATTGGGCCGATATGTTGAGGAAACCAAGTCAATTTTAAATGATCTCATTGTATTATTAACGTGCACAACAAACTGATGGCTTAGTTGTTGTGAAATCAGAAGTAAAGCATTCTAGTTTGTTCATTTATTGTTTTTATTACAGAACAAACGAAAAAATCTCAACTTTATTTTTCATTATACACGACAAGCTAAAGTTTTAGAACTGAGTTTAGCAAGGGTCATGGAAACTTCCATGATTTGCTTCCGCGGGCCACATAAAATGACGTGGCGGGCCGGATTTGGCCCCCGGGCCTTGAGTTTGACACCTGTGCACCATCGTGTATGACAGACAAAATAAATCATCAATCAATGTTTTGTCATAACATTGATTATCTTCTTTTTTTCATCTGTATAAAAGTAGTCTGTAGAAGACTTACCTTCACCATAGAAGCTTTTATTTTTATATTTTAAGACGATGCAAGCAAGTATACATGAATTGATGGAAAGCATTTTAAGCTGCAATCTGCATGCTTATTTATCCTCAAGGATGTTGTTGGTAACAACTCTGCAGGGTCTGTTTAATTTGTAGTCCCTGATGATTTATCTTCTCTTTCCACTTTGTTGTTCCATGAAATGTGGTTTGCTGACACAATTATGATCCCTGTCAATGCCTGGAATCATCACCTCTATAAAACTGTGTTGATCTGTTATATAAACCCCAAAATTTGAGTGCTGTAAAATGTACGACTTTGTCTTGTGTAATAGATTGTGTGTATATTTGTAAGTATTTTGTTATTTGGAAGACTGACTTACTGAAGGTTTAATATCTTTTTCTGGCTCACATTCTAGTCGTTTTATTAATCCAAGAAAACACGCTGGCCAGCCAGAATGTCTGCAAATCACTTCTTAATCCGGTTCTTCCAGTTCGTGTTTGCGGGCGTGTGAGCCTTTTAACGTTTAACTCGTTGACTGCCCTCGATGGCTATAAAAGTCAAAAATCTATTTTAACCGTGAATCGGCCCCGTCGAAAAGGATCTTTGACATTTATAGCCGTCGTTGGCAGCGAATGAGTTCGGAGACGAGTTTAAATTTCCCCCGAAGAAGACAGCCAGTCAGAATATCTAACATTTGCTCTTGTGTTGACCCCCCATGGTGACAAGTGAGTTGTGTGAAAAGCTTATCCTTGAGTGTGTGTGTACAACAATAGTGTATCTATTCCACTGCAATCAGTGTGTGCGTATCAGCGAGACTTGCTCAGTCAAATCAGACAGAATTTGCACTCGTTCAGCCTCAGATCCATCTCTTACAAATCAGTGCCATTGCATCAAGGGGGGGCCTTGTGTATTACTCTTCTGTGTCTTCCATCACCACAGTCGACACTCTCATCTTTGCTTAGCCTCATCTCGCAGTTATTGCACATTCCGTGTAAACGACCGCGTGGCAAGATAAACAGCGTCTGGTGCTTGTTTGTGTCTCCCGACTGGGATGGAACGCTCTTCTGATGTCTGTCTTTGTTTCGCTTTTTAGACAATGCGGCTACAGCAAAGCCTCTCAAGAAGGAGACGAGGAACTTTACTTCCAGTGTAAGTGACATTTGTACTTTTCCTTTTCGCCGCTCTGCACCGCATGTCTGCCCGTGCGCACGCGTGTCGGCCTTTCGCGCAACAGCATTAATTCTTAATTCCGAGTCGGCGCGCTTACTTTGAGCATGCTGATGAAACAGATTAGGCGGTGTGCGCAGTGGGATGTGATGGGGAGGGATTGAAATAAGGAGAGCAAGAAATGAGAGATTGTGATTCCAAAACAGGCTTCTTTTTAAAAAGCCTGCTCACTTAGCTCCCAGTAGGCTTTTTTTGCTGGACAGTGACTGAATGGGGGTAGTCTGACATATCTTCTCCTGTTTGTCCGTGTGTGTGTGTGTGTGTGTGTGTGTGTGTGTGTGTGTGTGCACGGCAAAGCTTTGCTTAAGTGGTAATTGTGTGCTTAGAGTTTTCCTTTTGTGTGTGCACAGTTTTGTAAATGTAGTACGTGTGTGCATGCTCATTTGCGTTATTTAATCTCCCAGCATGCTGAGCCCTCAGGAGGGGTTTCAGAGCACTGTGGTTGATGAATAATGAGCCAAAGCCATGCGGCTGGGAATTAAATCTGCCCAAACAAAGACATGCCAGAAGCTGACGCACATGCACGCATTTGGCCTGCTTTTCAAAAATGGTTTTTATGGAGAACATGGACACACACACACATAAATAGGCTCTAAGATGTATTTTTGTTCTCTTTAGCCAGCGCACACTCCCTGGACACCCATGGGCCCATTTCTGCTTCATGACGGAGTGGGCTACGTTGCAAGATTAAAGTTTTGATAGCCATGCAATGTGATCGTGTCGTTCACACTCATTGCGTCTCATCAATCGATCAAAAGTATTGGGACACAGTCGATAGCTTGTTCAGTTAGCATCATGAGCAGATCCTTACGTGACGCTTTAAGTATCTTTCACTCATCAGCATCTGAAAGTTCACTCGCTGTGTGTAATCAGTCACTGTATACAGTATATTTAAATTGTCCTGGCCCCCCCGGGCGGTATCTCCTTGAAGCTCATGTCCTCTAGCAGGCAGGATCTCAGCTGTTGCCAATATTGCACTCTTCTGCACAGTGACGTCAGATGCTCCTAGTATCTGTTAGTCCGGATACTCTCTAGGGTCAGGAACGTTGACTCCGACACGGGGAGCTGGGGAATCCCGGTCAGGGCAAAAGTAATAACCAGTTGGGTCCTTAGTCAAGGCCCTTCATACCGGCTACAGCAGCGCAAATGCAATGTACTGCAATAACACTCCCACGCTCAGTTTTAACATGGAGTGTGAAGCAGTCTAATGGCCTCTTGTTCAGCCATAAATGAAGGCACTTTTGCTTAAAACCGAACCCTTGTTTGCCATTCTACATCGAGTTATTATACAAGGGTGTCAACTCTTCACAACTCTTCCAGGCTTGCAATAATGCTATGCGGAAATGTACATGTGGGGCATGAATGGATGGCAACACAAACTGAGCTTGGTCCTTTCAGAAAATATTGATGTGGAATTTGGAGAAGGGAGGCTGTGAACTTATTTGAACTAGAACTATTTTTTTTGTACGTGGTTGCACTGTTGCCATTGAGAAATTGAAAACCTTTAAATTATTTTACAACAGTTGACGAGTGCCATTTATGCCACTTTTGTAATCAGGTCACAAGAATCTGATAAAAACATAATTTGCATACTATTTGATGCCGTGATTGCCAATAACACAGGTTGATTTTATTTGTTTTTTTTTCGTCAAGCAACTGCAGGGCAGTTGTCATAAGCGTTGCGCAAACTGGATCAAGGCTCATCTGTAATCTGCTTTGATAAACCAGGCTTATATATTGTTCAAAGTGATTGCATGGAAAAAAATGCAAGGGCAACAAAGAAGGAAAGCACCTGGGGAAATCAGCGGGAAAATAGAATCGCGATAGCGAGGCACGATAATGCTATGACGTCTTGTCTTTTTTCGTCTAGAACCGCCACTAGCCCCTGGCGGCCCGCGGGCTGCATGTGGATGCCATCTTAACAAAGTCAAGTCTTAATCATATATACAAAGATAATATGAGAATATCAGCTCATATATATATATATATATATATATATATATATATATATATATATATATATATGCATATATATGCATGTTTAACCCTCGTTCGATCCCTGCAGTGACACAAGTTAACCCTGAGACTAATCAGCCAAAGAGGCAACGAAGCATGTCCGTGTCAGGGTATGTCTCAGAAGGTTCTGAACCAGGCTTATGTTTTATAGGGCACATGGTCGGCATCGCCTTTAGGTTTTAAGCTACAGTCGTGTTTGAAAATCCAATTTGACGGCAAAAAGCCTTCTTTCATCTCTCGCTTTAAATTGAAAGGGTTTCCTTTGCTTTATAATAGGCATCTTTGCTTGATTTGTCAGTGCGCACACAAGCGCGCGCGTGTGTGCGCGCTGGATCGATAAGCCGTTATGAGGCCGCCGGTATAGGATCCCCGAGGTCGATCCCGAGCTGTAATCACATTTCAAAGCCCCTGTCCAGCTTTTTGGAAACTACCTGGCCTTTTCCTGAAAGATTATCTTTAACATGCAGTAACGACGGTCATCTAATTGAGAGCTTCTCTCCACTGGTTAATGGTTATTGGCTGTGCGCTGGCCACTTTATTTGCTAGTCGTTAGTGCTTGGTAAACACGAGCGGCAGTTGTTATCGGAAACGGGAGTCTCGCTGCAAAAATAGGTTCCTGTTTTGGATTTGTTTAGGGCAGAGAAACAGTCGGGGTCAATAGTATTGCTCCAATTATCCGCAAAAATGTTCAGTAGTCTCATTAACTTCACAGCAGCTCTGTGGAGGTCCTTGAGGAAAATTATCTTAGGTGATTGGATGTAATTACTTGTTTGGATTTCAGACAAAAGGTGTCTTACCTTGGATTTGCCCCATGATTGCCCTTAATACATCAACTACAATGTTGGCTTTGTATTAAAATATCATAATGTAATTAAAGTGTTTTGTTTAGCCGACTTTTCTGCTGAGCTTTCCCACACGGTCATTAAGAAGCTGTTTTGTCCCCATTTCAACTGAGGATTATGCCTATGTTGCATTTGTGTAATAAGTGACGTGTGTGTTAGGAAGATAACATTTTGAAGCGAGTGAAAAGACAAAAAGGCTGGTTGAGGAGCCCTGTCTGTGATCTGTCTAAAGCCTTGTGGAAGGAAGCCAAAGTCAGATTTAAGCAAGTCTGAGCCTTTCATCTTGCCACCTCCAGACTCTGGCAAGGTCAAATGCGGAGTTTTTCGAAAAAGATTAGACATGTTATTGATGAATATTTTGAAGCAGGGCAAAGTATCATTCGGGAGGTGAAAGGGAATCCTTTTGGACTTTTCTTTATCGTAACGCCAGCTGAATAATCATTAAAAAAAAAAACTCTAGGAAAATAAGTTTAATGCATTATTGGAATGATTAAATCAATATTTTGACCATTGCCTATCCATTCGTGTTCATATACAATTCAGTTTTTGTCTTTCATCTATTGATGTCAAAATCAAATATAATCACTAGTCTGCTACACCAAAATTAAGCTATTTGCTCTATTGTTGCGGGTTGTTTATATGTGGCAAGCAGTGAGTGACATCACATTTATTGGCTAAAACAAAAGAGAAAAAAAATCAGTTTGCATATCTTGACTAATATATAAATTAATATACATGATGATTTTGTTTTCATCTATTCAGTCAAGATTCCTACGCGGAGAACCTACATTGACCCTGAGACGTGCGAGGACCTCCTGCAGGCTATTCACGCCTTTGCCAAGGAGTTGGACAACTCCAGTATTAAGATTGAGAGAATTGTCCACACAGGTAATGACTTAACAACATGAGTTTTATTTTTACAATAAAAGCACAGTAAAAACACAGTCTGCAATTAAAAACAACACAACCTGTTAGGACCTGTCTTACATATTACCTAAGCCAACTTTAACAAATAAACCTTGAATTCTACTAATAATTTCACCTTCTTGGAATAACTTTAAATATTGTTTAGTCAATCTCTGCAGTTTAGAGTACTAATGACATCCATTACAAGAGCCTAACAAGCAGAGTGTTTGATTTATTGTGCTTTGAAGTAGTGGGAAAAAACCCTGCACGATACACAGTACCTTGCCTTTGAGACTACTGTAAATGGTAAACATGAATTTTACAAAAGCGCAAGTATAACTCTACATCTGTCTACACAGATGATGAATGTCTAATTAAAACACCTGGTTTGTGTTATTAAAATGGTGAATTTACAGTACATTTAGAGACATTTCTAAATCGTACATCGAGTAACATACAAAAACGAGACAAGGTGGAGGCGTATAGGAGAATGAAGAAGACAAGTCAAGCCGTTTTTTCCTTTTCATAATGCATCAAAGTCCGCCGAAAAAGTTATCCACGCAGCCTTATTGTTGACAACAAAAACGCCATAAAACGCCACTTAACAAAAGTGCATTTTGAAATGTTATGTGCGAACACTCTAAAACTGATCCATAGTATATTGAATTAGAGATACAATACATACAATCATTAAGCTTTGTAAATGACAGCATATTACTCATTTTGCATTTGAATTAATGTTATTCAAACGCAGATATGTGGAAAAAATTTGGTTATAAGTCAACCCCCCTAATATGGGGGTTGAAAATGAGGGGGAAAAAACTTGATTTGTACTCTGAGAAATACGGTGGTCTTAACATGTAACACCTTTCTTAGTTTACCAAATATTCATCATTTTCTTTCAAATAAAGTATCTGAATAGTTTTAAGAAGCATATTTGGGAGCATTTCCTCTTGATCGTGCTACCAGCAGTATCTAAGCTTGGCCCACACCTATTTATGTAGTGTACTATATGAGGGCCTGACCTCTATTTGTCTTCCTCTCCCTAAAAGGCGACTTTGGGGAGGTGTGTCGCGGCTGTCTCAAGCTGCCCAGCAAGAGAGAGCTGCCGGTGGCCATCAAAACGTTACGAGCGGGCTGCTCGGAGAAACAGCGGCGAGCCTTCCTCAGCGAGGCTGGCATCCTCGGGCAGTTTGACCACTCCAACATTATCAGACTGGAGGGCGTCGTCACCAGTGGTAAGGCATAGCGTGCTATGGCTAAGACAAAAGGAGGCTTTGGTGCAGGGTCATTGTTGTCCAAGGATCAAATGGTGATTGGAATTTACACATTACTACTGTAATAACTGTTGGGTTTAAAATAACCCATTTAAAGGGAAACAAAAAAAAATGGGTCATTTTGAAGCAACTTTCTGGTTGTTTTGCAGAAAGCTAAAAAAAATAATTGGCCATTTTGTTGAACAACCTGAAAATGAACTACTCAGAAAGTTGTTTCAAATTGAAATTTTTGGGCTTGTCTTCTTTTTCACCCATATTGAGTTATTTTTGACTCAGCTGTTTTTAGAGTGTAAAAAGAAGATGAGTCTTGGGATAATGCATTTTTTTTTATCACGTGAAGTTTAATTCAGTAAAATGAGAATCATTTTTTTGTTTCAGGCACTTTGATGCACTTTTATCTTTTTTTTCAGCTTTAGACTAGGCTGTAGCCCACATAAACACTGTAAAAACGAAATAAGAGTTGAAATTTGATATGCTGCTTCTTTCTTTTGTTAATGTTAAAAAGGATACAGGTTTATACTTATACTAGTCAGCACGTCGAGTGTGTGTGTGTGTGTGTGTGTGTGGGGTGGGGGGGTCTATTCCGTATGGGGGGCTTGGCAAAATACTGTATGATTGAGAAGCACTGATTTAACCCAAATATTTGGGTTAAATTAATTAATTAATTAATCAAATAAATATGTCGGTGTTTTTTCGTCCCCACATTGGTTTAATTTTGACGCCACCGTTTTTAAAGGATCGTCGAAAAACTCACAATATAAAATGTCTTTGAAAAAACGGAAATGGGAAACGGCGTTTCAAAATAGAGGTTCAACCCGCAGGTAAATAATCAAAGAATGGAACGCGGAGGATGAGAATGCACTGGGGGAAGATTGGAAAGAGTCCCCGTACACTGTGATCATTTCAACATCTCACGCACGGAGGGAATCAACACTCACAGCGAGGAAGGCCAGACCGCACAAGCACTCGAACGGATACCCCACGCTCGCATCCGAGCGACATAAGGGCCCAGACAGATAGCGGTTGACGCCCCGCTGTGAAAACAGGATGGAAAAATAAACTTGAGGCAGGAAAGAGACACGAGAGACGGAGATGATCCGCTATGAGGTGGAGGTTAATGGCAAAGGCAGGTGAGGGGAGACGCTTAAAGACTTTGTAAAGTTTTTTTGTGATGCTGGCGTGTGTGCGGCGACGGGCCGGGTGCCCGGACACACTGTGCTCAGCGGGATGGCAGCAGATGTGCAGGGTACAGTAATTGGTGCTGGAGACTCAGTGGGACCTTGGGATACACTCCAATCTCAGACACTCACGCACGCATTCGCATGCGCACAATTGGGGTGCGGGTCACACGAACACAAAATCGCATTTATAGCACGCACCTGCTATGCAGTCACACTAATAATACACACACGCGCGCGCAAGCCATTTGGCTACGACTCGCCTGGTGTGAGAAGAGTAAGTACTGCTAACACGAAAGTCATTAGCATGGCAAACACTTCGGTAAGTACATCGTGCCAGGCAAAAGTTTGGATTCAATTTTTTCCAGTTATCTTAATTTTTTTTCAATTTTCTCAGACGTCATTTACATTGGTTCACAAAACAATAAATAAAGTGTCCTCATTTGGATCATAGGAGACATCTGCTATCAAAAAGAATAACTGTTATTGAGAAATATTCGCCCACCAAAAATAATCAAAATATTGTCAGACCTGTTCTCAAAAAGAAATAATTATCAATAAATATTTGTCTACAGACAAATATTCAAATTAAAGTGTCCTCTTTTGGGATTATAGTAGAGATCTGCTCCCAAGATTAAGTTGACAGGTAACGAGAGGTGGCACGTGATAAGTTGGGTCAAACCATTCTAGGATGGGGGGGGAGAAATCCGAAATTGAATAACCTACTGAAAATAAAATTAGTTTTCTGGACTTATATTGTTCTAAAACATTTCATTAAATCAATAATTATTTTGAAAAGATGTTTGCATGTTTGGTCTGGACTTCCTCTAGGTATCCCCCTACAGTCCTACATATTGACTTAATTATTTAGTAAACAAAATAATGTCAACCAAATCGGAAATTGTTTTATAATTTCGATTTTTTTGTTTTTGCGTTTAATTGTTATATAATTCATTCAGTAAGTTCAATGCACAATGCAAGTTTAGGTAGCAGATGATATCAGACATATTTTAAGGTATTATGGTACTTGTGGATGCTGTCGATACAAGTCACTGATACTTAAGACAAAAAAAAAAAAATTGCAAAAACATTCATTCTTTCAGTGCCATGGACGAGAATTAAGGTATTTTAAAGTAGTAATAACACTTCAGTAGTCAAAAACACTTCAGGTTTAAGTACTTATGTGTACTTATGTACACTTATGTACACAGTATGTGGTTGAGTACTCATACTGGTATCGTATGGTAAAAAAAAATTAAACATCCCTAGTAAAATCTGTAATAGGTGGAAAATTAGCTGTTGAATGGGTAGTTCAACACCTTGTACTAACAGTTATTGCGAAAGGAATACTTAATTTGTTATACTCCATCTTGGCTGTCATTCAAGGCCCGATAGGACACAGAAGTCAATCGGATGAAAAGCCCCGCCCCCCACCCGTGTTTTTGCTTACACACCCTCCACTTTTCCGACCCATTTGCTCCACCGTTTTCCGAACGGCGCCAAGATTATACGTAATAGGATTAAAGAAAATGCCATAAATTGTTTTGTTAGCTTTTGTTAAAGGAAACCGCAGAGGAACCTGTTGCGACAGAAGTGGCGCTCGTACATTTGCTGATTGCCAGAAGCTATTTTCGACCTTGCCTGCAATGACTGCTTTTTTGCTGGCTGAGTAGCCATGATCTGAGATGTATGATCCAATTATGACTTTACAGGTGTAGCCCGGCACAGCTATCTTAATCTCATGAAACGTTAAAAGTATAGACACCGCTAATAAAATACCATTTGGAAAATGTGCCACTTTTGTCGAATACTCAGGTTTTAAACGGCAAACTACAATCGAAAACGTCTACTTTAATATGTGCTCAATTTGTTTTATAACCATCTGTCATTAAACCCCGACGGAGATATTATGCCGCAAATTTCTTTATTGTCTATTGACAGCAATGGTGTTTATTCAATTGTGAACTTTAAAATTTTATGACAGATGATTTCACTCGTCACAAAAGTTGCCACATACTCAAGTGAATACCGTGGGGTATTTTAAGCGGAGAAACTAATAACGGTAGTTATAAAATTTGCCGAAAGAGAAGGACGGATCAAAACTAAACTAATAGCCCAAGTAGAAAAGTCAATTCAGCCAGTTTGTTGGAGCTTTTATTTGAATAACAATGTGCCATTCTGCCAATAACTCTGGCTGGGAATAGAAAATTAAATTAAATATATAAAATTCACTTGACCATCAATACACATGGATTATTAATTTGAAGACTAACTAATAAACTCTGCCTCCTCCCTTATTTAATACTTTTTTTAAAATCTTCTGATGTTTCTTTAATGTGCATAATTCCCCGGCCACAACCTAACACAGTAAAAATATATGAATGAAAAATCTGATTTAAGAAAAATGTTATTGTTCATTCTTGATTGACTCAGTGCGGGAGATTTCACTGGTTAGTCCGACAAAGAGATGCCTCTAGAGGGAACCAAAGTCACGTTTGAGCTCCTAAGAAGTTTTACTTCTGACGCTTGGCGAGCGTGACCAAATTTTCAAAATGAAAAACTGCGACACCGCAAGATTAATGTAAATGAAATCTGCAATCAATTCTCACTAGAAACAAATAAATAAATACTTGTTTGTTTGTTACTCTGATTAAAATCGATTCAAATTTTAATAGTAAAAGAAATTAGGATTGTATGTTGGGTTTTATCGCTCAGCCCTAGTCTGACATCATTTCCCATGATTCTTTGACATGGAAGCAGAAAGTGGTTCCGGTTCAGGTATGACATGAATGTGAAAAAAAAGTATTTAATGTATTTTTAATTGGTTTATTGCGTAAATTGCTATGACAATTGAGTGATGCTATGCTTGATTCAAACAAATAGCTTGCTAAAATAAAACAATAAAATAAAAAATGCGACCTATGTAAAATCGGGAGAGAAACAAGTGGAGCTGGTGACATCGTTTGGGACTCTGGACCCAAGGCGGAAAATCAGGACCGGAATGTTTAGTCACCCTTATCTTGAAAAGATACACTGACAAAAAGACAAAAGTGTATTTGCTTAGGAGGGGCTAAGGGTATCCTAGGACATGAAAGCAGTGATGAGATTATCATTGCTGTATTTCCACACACACTTCAGGTATTTTTTTTTTTCAATCAAACTTTTTGTAAGACTCAAGCTACCAATTTTTCTCCATCTCCCAGAAGCCATTTTGACATTTTCTTTCGGCTGAAAATGACATCACAAGGACGCAGCCAAATTTCTGCCCCCTGAGATAAATAAAATCTGGTGGATTTCGCTGCTTATTTCATATACTTTTGCACTTGGTTGACAGGGTTGAGCGATTGAATGACATCAAGCCGAAAGACATTTCTAGCAGTGCGGTTTACCTTCTTTACTTTAATGAATGCTTCTATAATACTAACTCAAATCACGAGCCAATCATTGGCTGTTAGTTTACACGTGTACAATCATAATGTCTTTTGCTTATTTTAGTCTTTTTTTCCTAATGATGCATTTCAAAGCTGTGCAAAATTGCTGCCTCTTGTTTTTAGATGCTCAGTGTGTGGTTGTTGTTGTGTGTAATGTACAGGAACAGGCACACGGACCTTGTTGGTAAGCGCGTCCGCGTGTATGTGCGGGTGTCGAATGAGTGTTTAAGGCTGCTTAAACTTGCTGAGACAGCCAGGGCAGCACGCAGGTTCTTCCAGCTTCGCCACAGTTCACTGAGTGAAGAATGGCTTTGCCACAAATCCTGCAGTGCTGCCAAGAGGACTCGCCTTACTTTATTCCTGCTCTGTGCCTGTGTCTCTATTACTTTATCTACAGTATGCACTGTTTCCCTCCTCTGCGTTCAATCTCACTTTAATTTGTCCTATTTTGTTTGTGTTCAGGTAACACCATGATGATCATAGTGGAGAGCATGTCTAATGGGGCCTTGGACTCTTTCCTTAGGGTAAGTCAGTCTCTATTAATATTCGGGGCAAGTCGTCCGAGCATGAAAGCAGCAGAAAGGAAATAAAGAAAAAAAGATGAAAAGAAAAGAAAAATGTATGTGTGCGTATGGATCTGTATGGATGTGTGTGTGTGTGTGTGTGTGTGTATGTGTATATATGTATATATATATATATATATATATATATATATATATATACCTGTATTTTCTGGATTATGTGTCGCACCGGTATATAAGCCGTAGCAGCAAAATTTGAGCCAAAAAAGGATTTTTGTCACAGATAAGGCGCACTGCAATATAAACCTCAGGCAATAACATCAGCTCTTTATGCAAAAAAAAGGTACATAAAGGTTTTTTTTTAAGGTTTTTTTTTTGTAATTATCTGCCAACAGCAACATCCTCTCTTTAACAGACTGAACATGCCTGCATGTTTAGTCCCAACATATATATAGAAAATGGATAAAATGGATGGATGGATGGATGGATGGATGGGTGGATGGATATCTGTTAGTTAAATACAGTAGCAGTTCAAAATTGAAATCAATACTTCAATAGCATCTTTTTTGTCTCCCTTTGTAAAATATACTGTGCACTGTATATAACATTTACACATCACAAATTTATCCAAAATGTTATACATTCTCTTATTAAATTTAGAGATATACATTTTTTCGAACAGATACACACATTTGCTTGCTGGTGGCTAGCATAAAAACAAACAAAACACAAAAAAAAAAAACACAGATAAGGCGCACTGGACTATAAGCCGCAAGTCTCAAAAGATGAGGAAAAATCAGCGGCTTATAGTCCGAAAAATACGGCCTATACATCGCAAACATGATTTACAGATACAGTATACTTTTCAAATGTAAAATGCGACTGCATAATTCAACCTTGATGATTTTGAATGGCAATTCCTCAGATCAAGCCCACACTTGATCACAAAAGCTCTTGAAAGATAATGTTCAAGGATCTTTATACAGCTTATATTCTTTTTTAATTGTCAACGCATATCGTTAACGTTGTCAACGTCATTACCTTCGCATTTACTTAAGGGTCATTTTTGCTGCTTATAAATCCAAGCAATTTTTCACCCCATCAAGGCCAGCAGGCTTGTTAACGTATAATAGAAAAAATTCATGATTACACACAAATGGGGTGTTATTGCTTAAAGATGCTATAAGCTTTTCGGATGCTCCTCTGCTTGCTGAAGCAGCGCGGTGTGCTTTATAATGATATGAATTAAGGGCCTGCTTGTTTTTCTCTCTCTAATGAAGACAATACATCCAGTTGAGTGCAACATTATTCCGCGGTAGCAAATGGGCCACCTCTCGCAAATCTATACCAAAAGTAAAGCTTTAGTCGTTCCTCGTTTCCTTTCAGCTCTTCCATTCACATTGTCCTTTCTTTTTTAACGCTCAAAATCACAGAAACACGAGGGTCAGTTGAGCGTAATGCAGCTGATGGATATGCTGACTGGAGTGGCGTCGGGGATGAAGTACCTTGCCGAAATGGGCTTTGTTCACAAACGCCTGGCTGCACACAAGGTAAGAGAGCAGGTGGTGCGCCGGCCAGTAATAGACTACGTTGTGTGGGCTGATGTATGTCTCAAGTTAAGTTTTCCTTTGGCAGACTTGGAGAATACAATTTGTCCCTGTCTGGATCCGTGTTTGACAGTCATTTGTCACTCGCTTATTTGAGGAATACATGAAGCTGAAAATGACAAGACAATGCTGTCAAAATCATTTTGTCATGAGGATTTGCTTTGTCAGTTTGTTCCTCTTAAAAAAGGAGGCCAGGCTGTCAAAACCGCAAATACGCTTGTCACACTTGTTTTGGAAACGGTCAGAGTAGACCTTGTGCAGCGAGAGTTTGGATCATCAGTGTGGTGATTATTAACGCCATGGAGTCTTTTTAAACTTGATTATACTGTTGAATATTCGAGAAAACAACCCCCCCACCCTCATTTTTATATTATTTATTAATTATTCATCATGATTTCCTAAAGTTGGATGTGAGTTAAAGTAAGGTGATATAAATATTCATGTATTTTCTTAAAAATTCATCGCATGCAATCACAATTAGCATAGCGCATTAGCAATTATCATTTAAGGTCAACAAACATTCACTCCCATTTAGTTTACACTGAAAAAAAGTGTTTGCTCAGTGAGCCATTGCTTGAAGCAAGAGAGCCACTCACAGCAAGTGAGAGAGACGTTGCTGGCACTGCACAAAAGGTCGACAACCCGACTTGGTCGACTTTTTCCCCATTCTACACCTACATTGAACCCAGACTACTCTTCAATGGAATTAAAGCAGTGTTTCTGGACTATAATTGACAGTATCATGCATGTATGTTTTTGTTGCTGGTGTATAGGTTATGGTTAATGCGAACTTAGGCTGCAAAGTGTCTGGCTTCAGACCTCTTCAAGAGGACAAGATAGAGGCGATCTACACCACACTGGTAAGAAAACCTAATGTGTTCTTTTTGTTTAAACACTCTCAGATGACAATCTTGCCCCTAATATTTTTCATGAGATTTGGATCAAATCAGTAGCTATCAGGTTTGTGTGAGGGCATACTAAGATGCTCTAATGAAAATGAGTAAGGGAGGTCAACCTTTCTGATGATGGGTTCAGGAAAAGTAATTCTAGGAGGGGTTTTTTTTCTTGCAAATATCACGTTTTTCAAACAAGATGCATTAGTGTGAGATCCTTTGCCTTTTGAACAGCATGGAGGGAAGAGTGTGGTGCTGTGGACCGCTCCAGAAGCCATCCAGTACCATCGCTTCTCCTCTGCCTCAGATGTCTGGAGCTTTGGGATCGTCATGTGGGAGGTCATGTCCTACGGGGAGAGACCCTACTGGGACATGGGTAACCAAGATGTAAGTGCGGTGAGATAGGAAAAAAAAAAAAGTATTTCTCTTCTCTGGTGAGGAATGCATTAGAATTAGTTTCAAGAGCGTCAAAATGAAATTAATCAATTAATTATAGACATATTTAAAGTGTTATTTTTTAATCACGTCGATCTCATTTTTTAATCTAAATTCATGCTTTCCATATGCTGAGTAGATCTGTTTTATGCATCAGGCTTCCTGTGGTTGAGATTTTGGGGTTGGAAAATAAAGGTCAACTTGAGATGGACTGCAATTGGCTGTCTGTCTTATGCATAACCTGATAGGCTCCTGTTGTGGGAGGAAAAGCAATTGCAGGGGCGGAAAGAAAAAGTGAAAATAGAGGGAAATGAAGGTTGTCGGTCCGATGAAAATATACCTTGAAAATGCCCCGACGGCATTTTTGATAAAGGTAGAGTGATATACATCAGCTCAAGTTTAGCCTACCACATCAATGCAAAGCATCTAGCTGTGACTGCATCCTCAACGAATGACAAAAGAAAATGTACTCCGGTCGAAGATTTCTCTCAAATGTTCAGGTTACATTAAAAAGATAAATTAGGTGAATTAATTACAGATCATAATCTTTCTTAAATCTTTTGACAGCGCTAATTAGATTGTAGTATGTAAATTAGATGATGATAATAGATCATTTGAGTTGTTACCGATTTGTACTAGACTTTGCACAGTCTGTATTTTGGAGCAAATTACCCATCGGCGACTTAAATAACCGATCACTAAATTGATCTGATTTTTTTATTTGAAACGACTGTTGTTTATTCACCCCGTTTGCGTGGGATTAGATCAGCCCCGCCCACAAACAGCCACGTTTCATGTATCCCCATTGGAATGCAAAAAATCCTATAAATTGTCCCTGAACTGCTGATAAATATTCACTACATGGAAAGTAGGAGGTAGACTAAAGTCTCAGTCTATTTTTATTAGTCACCTCCATCTGCTTCAATGAATACTGCGTCCATAGCCAACTCGGATCTTATTAACAGAAAGCGGCTGCATTGGCTCTGGATGCTTTTTCAAGGCCTAAGCCGTCACTTAAAGTCTGCATCAGCTCCATAGCCAATCCTGTTTTCTCCAAAGGAAGCGGTGACCTCCTTCCAGTGGCCTTCGCCCGTCCCTCCTTCAGTGCCACCCGGTTCTTAAAAAGTGTTGAAAATCTTCCTTTTACATTCAGCTTCTGGAAAATGCTAAGTTTTCTTTTTTTTTCTTCTAGTCTTGAGGAGATTGCGGTCGATAGGACTCCCCCCGCCGCCATTATTTCCAAGTGAATAGAGAGGCTTGCTCAGTTTTGCTGTTCACCCCTCACTTTTTGGCCTTTAAAATGGTTACATTTAACTTTCTGGTGAAAGTCGCTCCTCTTTGGGCAATGCTACATTCCAATTTAATACAATAATGGAGACTATTACACCATGAATGATGACAGAATCCAATAAGTCTAAAAGATCTATCTCTATGATACGCGTGCAAATTGCAGTCAGCATAATATGTATCCAATATGCAGGTGCAGGCTCAAAAAAAAGCCACCCATTATTACTGCTTTCCAATTTTTTAATGCGCAAAATTAATATGCATGAGATAATCAGCAGGTGCAAGCAACCTCTCTTTTTTTTTTTTTTGTTTGACCAATCTTTTTCGGTACCCTTTCACAAAGCATGACAAAGTTCCCTCTCGGTCTGATGCATATTATCAAACTTTCCATTTGCGGGGGCAAAGGCCAGAGCTTGTCGAGCGACTGGGATAATAATCCGCGTAGAATTGATACATTATATCATAACGGGATTGTTGGTTGGCCTGTCCACCTGTAATTCATTGTGCCCTTTACCTCGCTGGCTTTGATTAAATGGAAAATGTCAAATGCTGAAAAGCATTTCATGAATGCTCTTTAGAGAGACGGGAGCTTAAGAAGCCTGAACGAGATTGAGAGGAAGGAGAGTGTTTTAGGAAATAACGCAGTTGATAGATGTAATTTTTATGAGTAAGCGCTGACTTTTATTTCCTCCTTTCAGAATAGTGTAGTTCTCAGAGTGATTCAAGAGAGGGACAGATAAGATCATATCCCCAGTGAGGTGTTATGGTGAATGGGTTTTGAATGGGAACGGCATTAGCTCGATGGAGGAGAAAGGACCATTGAGTAAGTCTAGAGGGATGTGGTCATGCTCCCCTGTTTGACAGAGGTAAAAATGTGTGCTTTATAGAAGTGCGTTACAAAGGGGAAGCCCGAAATGAGATTTCGCTTATCTTTTAGATGGAATAGTTGATCGCAAAACAGATAGATGGATGGTTTTTATTCAGGTGTTAATCGGAGAGTTTATACTATTGCTTATTCAATTGGGATCATGTAAAAAAAGAAATAACTCCAACAGGGGCAAACAAACATGAACGGCATTCGACATTGGCTGAGGAACCAAGACTTGATCTAGAAGAAAACAATCGCAAAGATTGGTGTTTGCAGTGATTTGCACTAGTTTTGATTACAAGGCAAATCAAGCACTGCCACCAGGGGGCATTGTTTCCCACACGACAAAAGCATCTTATTTTCTCATCCTAATATATTATTTACCAGTGTGAGCATTGAGTTTCTTACCTGATTCCTAATACACAGTGCCAGCTGTCAATTGAGACCCATTTTGAAAAGTCAAATTGGCAAAAAATAGGAACAAATTCCCTTTGAAATGACCGAAAATGATTGCTTATTGACTGAAATTTCCTCAAAAGTAAATAACGTGCTTGGGTCTAAGTAGGCTTATTTTTTCATCTGAGAAAATGTCAATGTCTTTCAGAGAAATGTATTGCTTTAAAATGTATTAAAAAAAATGTATATGTGACACAATACAAAATTACAATACAGTACAAAATAAATTTTCCAAATAGACAACTATACAGTCCAATTTTGAAAATCGATCATATAAAAAAGCATTTGTAATAAAGAAAAAGACCATTAATGAAAAAAATACATAGTATAATAAATTTTAAAAAATATATAAATATTCAAAAAGCAGTAATCAAAGGAAAATGTGGCAAAGAAATCGCTGCTCTCCGCCCCAAAATACAACAAAACATAATTTCGCTTAAAAGTACATGTGTTTAGACATATATAATGATAATGACAAAAATATCTCAGAGTTGTTTTTAAGTGCAGATGTTGTATCTAGCCATTTTCTATGCAAATTTTTAAAATAATTTTCCACTAGCAGCAATGGCATTGTGTGTCCTTTTCTGTCAGTCACATTATGCAACTTTAGTTGGTACAGAGCAGTAAATGAACAATAAATTGAAGAAAGCAAGCTATTCCAACATTTTTCCATAACAATATGTGTAATCTAATTTAAATATATGCTGCAGTATGTGAGTGGGTTGGCCAAACAATAACATACAAATGCAATTCATGCAAGTCTTTGTATAGACCTCATTATATCGTGCAGCTCTAGTAAATTAAGTGGCACTTGAGTGTAAAAACTAAGGTGTTGTGAAAACCACAGCTATTGTGAGTCTTTAATAGAAATTGCTGCATCCATTCGTTAATATCTATATTGTCCATTGAGGGAATTATTTTGACTCAATCTGCTACTCAAAAGAAAGAACATTTCCATGAGAATCCGCATTTCCCTCGAGAAGGAGATCAATGAAATAGTACTCATTGGAACATACTTTGATTTACAGTGGACCCCCGGGTTACAGCGTCCTTGTCTTACATTAGTTTTCATGTTGTGATGTGGAATACTGAGTTTTTTTGTCCCCTCTTTACGGTGTTTTCCCCGCTTTGCAACAAAAACAACTGCCACGACCCTAGGGGGTTGGCTGTCTTTTAATGTTATTTTGTCTCCATCTGCAGGCGTTTTTAGGCAATTCCACTTATTTTCTGTTGCCGTCACATGACGGAAATGCTGGTCTGCTATCGGTCGGCCTCACTCGTTTCAAAATGGCGGAAGGGTAAAGCTTAGTTCTATCGTGAGTGGTTACAAAACCGTATTTATAGTGCATTTTACTGCTTAATTCAAACTTGAAAGGGTTAGCTATGGGTTACAAGATTGCTAGTGATAAAGAGAGAATTAAGAAGATGATTTATATGGAAACGAAGCTGGAGAAAATCAAGAAATCTGAAGCTAGCCTAGCCTAGGCTATGCTTACTAGGGAATATGGGCATAACAAGCGCCACCAAATAAAACCTTTCTGTATTTTTTTATGATGTTTTCTGAATGTATACATGTATATTATATATATGTAGCACTTACTAGACTATTTAGGTACCAATTTTTATTTTGTTTGTACAATTTTGATGTTTTTACCCGGGGTACTAAGCGCATTAGCTATTTAATATAGTTTTGGATTGCCCCCCATACGGTGAATTCGCCTCACGAGCCCAACCGCGAACGGATTAATCTCGTAACACGGGGGCCCACTGAATTTCGTTTTTTTTACTCTAACCGCTTATGTTGATTCACCCTTTGTTTCTCACCGTCTTCGCTTTAGGTGATCAAGGCCATCGAGGATGGCTTCAGGCTGCCGGCGCCGGTCAACTGTCCTACACATTTGCATCAGTTGATGCTGGACTGTTGGCAGAAGGAGAGAACAGAGAGACCCACCTTTAGTCAGATCCATTCGGCGCTCAGCAAGAGCATTCGCTCACCCGACGGCATTGGCTCGTCCACGTTGGCGCGAAGGTGGCGTGGCGTCGGAAGCCTCGCAAATGTCCCCTTTCTCCTTCTGTAGACTCATACCTGCCATTTCGTGCTTCCCCTAGGACCCTGAGTTCCTCCATTAAGCTAGCAGAGAGGCCGCTCCCCACCTTCCCATCGTTTAACTCAGTAGGTGAGTGGCTGGACGCCGTAGACATGGGCCGATACAAGGACAACTTCACTGCTGCAGGATACTGCTATTTGGAATCGGTGGCACGAATGACCGTACAGTGAGTAGCCCTGCACGCCTTTCTCATAGTGACGCCATGGCTTTCCGTTTTTCTTGCTGAAGTCTTAAAAAACGATCTCCGTCACTGCCATTGACGACTGTAGACGTCAAATATCCATTTTTCCTGGGCTGACAGCGATTTGAGTTATTAAATTCACCGTATTACCACTAGGGGCATCGCAGTGCTGCTTTATCTTTGAAAATCAGGCTTTATACATCAATTCATCGATTATATGAAAATATATGAAAAATCATTAGCAGTTCATTTGCTTTTTTGATTACATCTAAAAAATAAATGTAGTTACTGATTCTACATCCAAACAAGGTACGCCACAAAAGTTTGGGAACAGCTTAGTGCAGTATTTTGCTCATTTTTGGTTAATTTTCTTCCACATCATTCTTGCAGTATTTTCCCAACGGGATTGCACATTCCTGGTAATGTTATCACTAAGTAGTTTTGTCGTGTTTAACTTTGACATGTTGTCACCATGTGTGTGAAATTTCAGCTCCCTAGTGTGTGATTATAATGTTGTTAAATACCTTTCATGTAAAAATCAAAGGATTGGACAAAATACTGCACAAGGGTTAAAATAAAAGCCTCTACTAATTATGATCGGGTGGTAACAGACATCTACTCTTCATTTATTGTTTCCTGATTTCATATAATGAGTTTATGAATCAAAATTGAAATACAGTATGTGTTTACAGAGATGTACTAAGCCTCGGCATCACATCCCTGGAGCACCAGAAGTTGATCCTGGCCGCCATCCAGACCCTAAGAGCCCAGGTCATCCAAATGCACGGGCGTGGCGTGCAAGTGTAACAGACGGCCCAAGGCGCCGCTGCCGCAGGCTGGCACCAACACGCAGATGGTGGATGATGGGGTGGAGACGAGGCAAGGCAGACTGTCTTTCCGAGCGAAGGGCAGATAAAAGGTCCTCTATTTACTCCTCTTTCCCATTCTTCCTCATGCCTTCCGCAATTCCTTCCTTTCTTTTTACAATAAACCCCCTCGGAGGCGAGCGCCGGTCTCTCCGGTGATTGGAGGATGGCAGAGAAGTGATGTCATGTGACTTTGTGTGACCTCTATCTGCACTTTGACCTTCCAAAACTGTGTCGGCTAAATCGTTTTTGGAATCAGTCAGTTAAGACAATAGAAAGATAGTCTCTTCCAGAATGGTGACCTCTTGAGAAGAACTCCCAAAGGTTACTGGACTTCTTTTTTTCCCTTTACCACTTTTTTTTTTTTTTTTTTCTTCTTCCCAGTACTGTTTACTGGCCTTGAGTCAAGACTGACAAAGACACTTCTCCGCTGGCTGATTTCACTTGAAATATGAAGGGACATCATCTAAGAGATGTTAAATAGCGTCACC
Source organism: Hippichthys cyanospilos (assembly GCF_059441005.1). Taxonomy (NCBI): domain Eukaryota; kingdom Metazoa; phylum Chordata; class Actinopteri; order Syngnathiformes; family Syngnathidae; genus Hippichthys; species Hippichthys cyanospilos. The sequence continues at coordinate 6,811,202 of NC_142389.1, read as the reverse complement.
GTGCCAGAAGTGATCTCATATCAGATGGTGAAGGGATTTCCGGGAATATTAAAAATGGCAGGCTTATAATCCGCCGACTCAGAGCAGCAGCTGTCAATAGTTATAAAGTCGGAGCTGTCCCACTCTAAAGGGTCCAACAAGTTGGAATTTAGTATTTAAATGAGGCCTGCAAAAACATTTGAAATAAACGGGGGCTGATGTACTGCGAGAATAAAGTGTGCTGACAGGCCTAAATAGAGCTGTAGCCTGGGGAATGATGAAATGAACTTTCAGGAATATCGGCCTTTTTTTTTTTTTTGTAAGGATGGCGAAAAAAAAAAAAAAAGCTGGCAGGGAGCGCGTCTAGTAAAAGAGTTGCGTGTTTGATCACCCTTATTTTATGTCACTGTCTGACTTCTCCTCATTTGATTCTCCTGATCTTTCTCTCAAACCGTCTTCAGTGTGCAAATGAAATATTTAATTTTCCCTTTAGTCCTGGTGTCACGGAGTTCAAGTAATCTTCCCCTCCAAAGGCTCGCTCTCTCTCACAAGTACGTACTCTGTAAAACTCAGGTCAACTCTGGAAGATGACCCAAATCTCATATTTATTTGTTTAACGATAACCTCTACACTTAATTTTACTCTAGAGGTTAGGGTGGTTAATTTAAAGTATTTAATGTAAATCAGAAAAAAAAAATAGTTTGCTAATTATATGACTGTGAGATATTGAACATGTTTCATATGAGACTACCAATGGAGGATGTTAGCTGTCAGTACACAGTATCTGTGTATTCATGAACAGTTTGGTCTGTAATCATTGGGTGTGGTGTGTGAATACAGTATTAGAATGTCATAAGGATATTTTTTTTTTCCATTGTTGCGATTACAATATGTGTTTTGCTTTTTTTTTCCATTACTGTTGGGTATCACGTTGGGTGTTCGTGTACAGTACTCTGCCCCGTCGCCTTTTCTGAGTCGCAAATTTGAAAGAGTTTAGAGGAAATCAAGTATGTGGCGATGGAAAGACAATTTTGATTGAAATAATATATCCGGTTTGTATTTGCCACAGAATACAGTTTGCGTCGTTTTGCTTGTTCTCGTCCGTCTCTCTTAGTAATCGTCAAAATAAAGAAAGTCGGGCGGGCGGCTGACAAATTGTAAACGTTCGATTGGTCGGCCCGCCGCCAGGCCTCGCCGTTCAACGGTCGCGGTTGAGTTTGAAGAAGAAAGTAGTTTACTATTTCTGTCACACGTGCACCTATACGAACAAAATGCATCCTCGCGAATTCACATGCACAAAAAATAACGATGGGACCTCCTCGCTACAAATGAATGAAATGTAAATCGTTCCCCTCTCTTTGCCCATCTCTTACCGTTATATGTTTAATACTGTAAATATGTACTTGAAAATGCTGAATCTATTTTTATAATTTGTTTGAAGAACAATGTGTCGAATATAATATCTGCTCACTGTGTACGGGGTTATTCGTTTGAATTTAGGGCCGCGGCCAACAAACTCTGGTGTTTGGAATATTTAAAAAGAAAATGTCTTTTTGTTAGTTTTTGATGATTTTTATCCATTAGATGAAATTCTGATGGCTGTTACAATTATGAACTGTGTTATTAAAAAATCTCCAATACACGGGAATGTATTGTCTATAATTTGCCGTCGTCATCGAATTGCCGAGACATAGTAATAATTTACAGCACTAATTCTTGAATATTTTACACCAGGTGGCACTTTATGAAACACTTAGCTCGCATTTTACCGTCACGATGACCAACATTAACATTTCGAGAAGTACTGTCTCCATGTACAAGTTGACGCCCCCTTTTTACCTCATTCGTGGTGAATTTTACAAAAAATGTATACCCCTGACTTTTAGTGCTTACACATAATATGGCTGTCCAATTGAAACTCAAGGTGTGTGTTATTAAAATGACGAGTTTACGCTACTTTTAGACACATTTCTTCATCGCAAGAACATACGATTACGGTTTTGTGGGGGAGAGTGCGGGGCGGAAACGCGACAAATGCGAGGCAATGCACGCAAATGCTGAAACTAATGTTGCAACAATAAAACGATTTGAAGTTTCAATGCTTTATGTTTTTTGACACGGCTGAACATAACCCCAACTGTATGTTATTCCCGATACGATGAAGAAACGAGTCTAAAAATAGCATCATTTTTTTCATTTTAATAACACACCCCATGGGGTAGACTTATAATCGTGTTTGTGTAAAATTCACCTGAATTGAAGTAAAAAAAAAAGGTAGGGGGCTTGACTTATAAGCAAGTTCTAATTGTACTTGGAGAAATATAGTACCGTATTTTCCGCACTATAAGGCGCACCTAAAAGCCTTTTTTTTTAAAGCTGATGGTGCGCCTTATAATCAGGTGTGCCTTATATATGGATGAATATTTAGATTGGGATCCGTAGATGGGGAATGAATTGATAAAGTAAGCTTTACCTGTTTCTTTTGTGTGTTTACAGTTGAACAAGGTTGGTCATATTGACATTGAGTTATTATGCTATTGAGAGTTTAGAGTTATTATTTGAGTTATTATTGTTATTACTTTGAGTATTACTATACTGTGATTGAAAAAGTTTTAAAATATGTCATTGAGATTGCGCCTTATAATCTGGTGCGCCTTATATATGGAAAAAATTTGCAAATATGTCATTAATTGAGGGTGCGCCTTATAGTGCGGAAAATGCAGTAATTGACATTTTCAGCCACATAATTCTTGGCTGTATTATATTTGGTAAAGTAAGGTTTATTTTGAAGCTGGCCTATTCACCGTGTTTCTGGAGTTTTGCTGTCATGCAGGACATTGACAATTTTTACTGTTATTTGCTTTACATTTTTTTTCAGGCGGGTACACTAATATGAGGGTATCCCGGCCAAGAAAAAGGCCTTATGCATTTTTGACCCGATGTAGTGGAATGAACTTATTTCATCCCTAATCGTCTGAAAGCCAAATCCAAACTTTTCTCGGAGTTGTTCTCAAACCAGACTCTCTTATTTATCTTTCTTCAATCTATTCCCTTCCACTTCCTCCCTCTCCAATTAAAAGTGCGCTCTTATTTTTCCCTCTTTTGCAAAGAAACAAGCCAATGGCCTTCAGAGCAAACTCATTCTTCACCCATTAAGTCTACCTGAGCTGCTTGCGCTTGGATCTGTTACAAGGTTAATGCCTTTAATCCATTTATTCTCCAATTCAACTTTCGGTTACTTCGCCAAGGATACTTTTGCAAGTTCATGGTTCTCTCTCACACTCTGGCTGCATTAACATGTGAACTTACTAAGTCCCTCACTCAGGGAACGGGGTTATATTACTTACTACTTTATTATGCAACACCCACAGTTCGACGAGTGCTAAGCGTATGGGAAATTATTGCGAATGCAAATCAGCATTGTGCTGGACTGCTGTGGGCAATTGTGTGGGCGTGCGGACGCGAGCGCGCTGCTGCATGCTTTCAAGCCTGCTCACATGGGTCAGTGTGTGTGTGTGTGTGTGTCTGGTGCGTATTGTGTGTGTGTGCGACAGGGGATTTGAAGAAGAGATTCTTATTCTATTTTTATTTATTTATCCAACACAGCAGCGGCGGCAGCAATCCATACTTTTTATATTGCTGTCTTATTGGCATTGCGGATTGGAGTTTGAGACGTAATGACTTTCATCTCGGAGCTATCGCGGGCTGCGGCTTTTGGCGGCTCCCACGCAATCAAACATTCCCCCGTCGCTCGCTGTTTCGGAGACCCCGACCAAGCACCTTTTCAAATTTCTGAGTGCAGCGAGAAAAAAAGAATAATTTCGGTACTTTACAGTACAGTATGTAAGGCTTATCTTTGATTTTGTTTTTTGTTGTTGTTTGCTTAGTTTTGTTTGGATTCATGTTAAATGGTTCATGTTGGTAGATTTTCGTCTCTCCGTGTTTGTCAACCAATCAGCTCCCCCCGGCAACTTCTCTTGTCCAGGTGTGCCTTGTTGTCTCTTCATTTGTTAGTATTTTTGGGTTACAGCTCCTTAGAATGTTTGAGGCAAGTTTGGGCAAAATCCAGCCTGGTCTTCCTCCTTTTCTTGCTGATACCTTCACTCATGTCCTCTGGAGGTTGTTGGTGATGTCACTAACAGTTTTGAGGTCTTTCTTTGCCATGTTTGAATCATCAACTGCTGCTGTTCTTCTCGGTCTACCTGTTCCACATTTGTTAGTGATGACACCAGTGTTTTTTTTTTTTCTTCTTCAAGGTATTCCAAATGGTTGTACTGGCTATAGCCAATGTCTGTCCAATGGCTCTGACTTTTCAGCTTCTCTCAGCTTTATAATTACTTATTTTTCCCCCATAGACAGCTCTCTGGTTTTCATGTTTGTCTCATATTCGTCTTTTGGGTGTCATACTAAAATATTTCCAGTCTACAGGAAAAATAAAGGAAATGTCCTCACTGTTCTAATTCCTTTTGGAGGGATATATATATATATATATATATATATATATATATATATATATATATATATATATATATATATATATATATAGAATCTACAGTGTATGATATATATGCATCTGCCCTTTATAATGTGCTTCATCTCTTGACTTTTTGCTCTAGCCTCAAGTGCTCTGGCCTTTATCGCACTATTTTTTGATCAAACGAGACATTTTGTTTCCCAGTGTAATTCCTTCAACAGATTTTTACAATTGAAAAACTAATGAATGCGCGCGAAGAAAATGTCAGGTAAGGATTTAAAGAGGCCCATGGGGAAGTGGAGATGCAACAGCAATTCCCAGCTGTGTTTTGAGAGCCCTCTTCTTCTCTTGTCCCCCACGCTCCCTCAGCTCCGCGAGAAGATTAAAGCAAGCACAATAAAAAGGGAAGAGCCGTCAGTCCACCTCTAAAGCGGTTTGAAGGGGAAACTTCCCCCCGATATAGTTGCCCCTGTCCTTTCTTTGTCGAAGCGCGCCACGGCGCAAATGGGCTTTTGGAAATTAATCCCCGCATTATGGCGGGAGTGAGTAAACAAACCAGAAGAAGCAAATGGAAGGTGAGAAATTGCCACGCTTTTCTCGGTAAAAGCTTGTGTTTCTCCACAGAGGGATGAAGGTTACGCGTGCTTGTGCGGATGCGCTGTGGGAAAAGAGAGAAGGGAACAAAGCGGCGAGGGGCCGACGAAGGAAACGAAGCGGCAAAAGGCAAAGCAATCCCTCAGGGAAGAAGAGCGTCCCGGCTTTTTAACGGCTTGATCTTAAAGCACCTCGCTCTGTCTGGCCTAGGTCCAGCTTATGGCTGGCTTTGTCTTTCCCCGGCTTCACTCAGCCACTTTGCCCGAGTGGCGAAAAGTCATTGTCTGCAAATCCTCCTCCTGAAGCCTTCGCTGCTTCCCATCGCATCCCTCCTCTGAGATGTACTTATGTGAGGCGACGTGGGTTCAGTCTGACAAAATCTGAACTTTCCACTGAGCCGAGATTAAACTCTAAGTGACCGCACTGACAACTTCTCTCTGTGTAGTTGGCTTCTATCTTGCTTTTTGGACACTTTAAACACCCATCTGTCTGCCTGCCTCCCGAAACTCTCCTTGAGAGCACTTTCCGGTCCTATCTAATAGCCTGTATGTTACCCCTCTGTGTCACTGCGTTTACTATACAGGCTATTTATCACTGTCCTCCATCATGGCTTTTCTGCACCGTCCATCACGCGTATTTCCCTCTTTACTGCCTCGGTTATTCAATACCACAAGTCATCTCAACAAGTCACACAGGTACTATCCTGCTTTTGGTTTGTGCAAAGTTACTCAAAGCAGCATTAAACTGGCATCACCACTTGCCATCACGCACGAACAGCAGCAGGGGTTTTGGTGGTGCCACAATGCCACTCAGTGGATGTTGTAATAACTGCAAGACAATAGAGGGGACTCAAGTACAGTAGTAATTAAAATGAAACACGTTTATGTATGTATATATCAATTCGGTGGCCTCACTGAGCATTTTGATATTTTCAACACCCACAAGATATTGTGCTCGATATCATCTCAAAAGGGGGGTATGGATGCCATCTACTGGTGATTGTGTCTCAGTAAAATTGTTTAAAATTTACTTTCGAGTCGCATCAAACACCCATCCCCTCATCCCCATAGATAGATAGATAGATAGATAGATAGATAGATATGTCATTGAAAATCCAGAGTTGGTATATATAATATATATAACAAGAAAAACTTCATTTGGGTTTGTGAAGGGCCATATGGATGCCAGGCATTGTGAATAAGTGGAATTTAACGAGCTAATGTAATGAGCTAATTAATAGCCTAATTAATTGTAGCAATGTAGCTAACCACTGTGATATTTCTTTTGCATAAGCAATTATACCAAATATGAAGACTTGTTACGCTGCAATTAATGTAGCTGTGAATGGAGTTTTTCTTTGGCTGAGTTCAGATGGACCTTGGTGACCCCAAAAAATCAAGTAAAGAGAAAAAAAATGCTTTAGAGTTATAAAAATGATAAGTATGGCTCCACCGGAGCAAAATCCTGCATATTGGAAAATGATTCCACAATCTTACTGAAAATGCACATTTAATTTCATCCTGATCTAAACACGAAGGCTCCATAACTAAAGTTCCTAATGAATGCATAATCACAAAACATAATGATCCCATACTTATTTACAAGCATGCCCGTATTAGAGGCTCCATTGATCGAAATGCAGCTGGCTTTAGAGTACTCTTCCTGGTTTCAAATCAACAAAAAGGGCTCCTCATTGTAAGTCATTGAGGTATGCCTGTTTCTTGACTAATATCCATGTAATACACAAAAAAAAGTGATATGCATATTATATCACACTACGCATTATAATGTGCAAGTGAAACTTAGGACATGGCCATTTACACTTGCAAAAGTAGCTGCACAGGGTTAATGTTGCACAGTATATGTATTACTTAGAATAAAGTAGTACGGTGATCCCTCGCTATTTCATGCCTCCCCCATTGCGGCCTCAGTGCATCGCAGATTTTTTTTTTTCATGAAAAATTCATGGGAAAAAAAAAAGCTATAATGTGGAGAGACGTCCCGTGAAGGTTTCTTGCACGCCAGGCAGACGAGTTAACTGTAAATGCACATGCCACGGGCACTTATATTTACTTAAATCTTAAATTATTAAATCTTATACAGTAACTGTACTGTTGTCCCTTCCCATTTTCATCCCTTGGCTGTAGTCTCACGGAGAGCCGTAGTTGGCCTCATATTAGTCCAATTAGAGTGAAGCCTGTAGCTGACCAAACATGATAACAAGCAGAAATATGCTTGTGATATGATATGACATTGATATTGATGACATTGATGATAACATTACAGAAAAAATCAAGGTAAGAGGTAGTGGGAGGCTATTTTGCGGTTGTTCACCTAACGCGGGGGGTTTTGATCCCCGTTAACCTCAAAAAAAAAAAAAAAGGATCACTGCACAGCTTTTCAGAGCCTTCAAACCCATGCATGAAAACAGATTACAATCATTCTTTAGTGATTGTATGATGGTGGTTGTCAGACTGGAATCTGAATTAGATCTTATCTGACTAGCATTGTAAGTGACGTGACAACGCAAGTGTGACACATGCAAAAGTGAAAGCACAAATCGGGGAGATTTATGTGAAGTAATTATGAGAAATTAATGTTTAAAGTTTGGTTTTGAGCACCCTTAGTCTGGAATCGTTCATGGAAAAATGATTATTTTATTTATTTATTTATTTTTTGTCTGGCAAAGTTTGCTTAAACTTACAGCGGTGGACGTTGATTGATGACTATTTTAAAAAAGCGAGCCAGTGTCAACTTCAGAGCTGTAGAAAGCCTTTCAAGTCATAAACAAAATTGGCCAGCAGGTGGTGGTAGTGTCTACAACAACTTTACTCCTGCAAGAAGTAATGTGAGCTTGCTACCCGCTTTTTCTCTCACATGACTCAAGTTTTCAACGTTGAACTATCTTGTAGAATACTTGTTATAATAAACAAATTATTACGCAGATATGTAGATGAAAAGGCACAGTAAGTATTGAAAAATGTTCTCTTTTTTTTTTTTTTTGCTGCACTAATCCACACTAAGAACCAAAACAAGAGCAAAGTACAGTCAGCTGATCATTTTTAATACTTTATAATTGGAGCCTGTCACAAAAACTATTTTCTACTGTCGTAAATAGTTTCTTTTCTTTGCATAAAGGTCACCAGTATATAAACTTTGTTGTTTTGTTTTTTGCGTTTTAGACCCCCCTTCTCTTTTTTTCACCAGCCTTGTCCTCTCTTATGTATGCCACAGGCCGCTAAATATGGATAGGCTGTACACAGGCCGAATATTTAAAAAAAAATGGAAAACTGTTTTTTTTTTTTTTTTTTTTTTATTATTAATTTTAAACAGTTTTTAAATGGCGCTGTAGTTTGGACGCCCTTGACATACGCCGTCTATTTTACCAAAAATAAAATGGAAGAGTGTGATTTTTTTTTTTTTTTTAATTGTAAATGTTAAACGTTTTTATTCAACAATACAAAAAAAATGTGTTAGGAAAAGGTCCCTCAGAAATAAATCTTAAAATGTACACCCAAAAATAAATTATTGTATAATATTGCCTCTCAGAAGGTAAGCTAGGAGCTGTTGGAGTGAAATCGGTCCCTAAAACGTCATCTGATCTATATGCTGACAAAGTTAGCATTTCTGATGTTTTGTCTGTGCTTGGCATTGTCAAATCTTTAAACTGCTGAGTCATTTAGACCGTCGACAGTAGCTCACCCTTGCCAAACCTGCTAAAATATGTTCCAGTCGTTTGCTAACTGGTTATTAAAGGTCATGGAAAAAAGAATAACAGGAATAGAAGGCTTAACATTTGAAAAAGAATAAGTAGAAACCGAGAGCAGAAATGTTTGAAGGGTAAATAGAAAAAAAAAAATCTGTGCGGTGACAGTGTCGTGTCAATTACAATACTTAAGACTTGTGACAATTACCTAACACGGTAAATGTAACTTGTTTCTAGAAGATCAGTGCTGGTTATCCCCCATTGGAGGTGTACAACTGTTAAGGGACTTAAGAGCATCCACAGTGAATTTACCACCCACACAATGATTGTGCTGGACAGGATGCACTTAATGACACGTTGGTAAAAGTTATGCAAAATTTGATGATTTACAGTGCATTTCTTCAATTTATGTCAGAAAAAAAAGCCCTTGTGATATTTTTTTGCATGAATGTTGTTTTTACGTCCAAGAGATCCATCTTTGCTAGCATATGAAGTGTGAGGGTTTTTTTTTTCAACTAATTGCTCCAAAAATAAAAAGTTTATTAAAATCAGTGATGTTATGAATTAATCGCACACCAAAGACCTTTCTATAATTTCTTTAGTTATTACAATTTGAAAATTCTGTATTTGGTCTTTGTAAGAAGCAGCATAAAATATATATAAAAAAAAAAAAGAATTATTTCTAAATGTATAGCTAGATTTGATATTATTTAAAAGACGAAATTTGTTGAAACAATAGATGCATATTATTGTTATTTAAACCTTTTTGTAGATAGGCCCATCTATTGTCCCTAGAGTTAATAACTCTTTTTTTTGTTTGTTTGTTTGTTTTTTTTTGTAATTGCTCTGAAAATAAAAATTATGAAATTTAGTGAATTATTGGCCTACCAGAGGCCCTAATATAATCACCTCTATTATTCCACTTGGAAACGTTTTTCTATGTGGAAAAATAATACATATTTTGCCTTAAAAAAAAAAAGCTTTTTTTTTTTTTTCAAAAACAGCATTAAAACGTTTTTATAAATAGCTACATAAGAAAGGAACTTGTAGTGTTGAAACCTAACCCTAAAAAAAATGCCTAATTTTTTCAACACTTTTACTACAGTGACCATACGTATATGGTCCTTTCGAGTTTAAATGTTCACCAAGTTGTCTCAAGGGTCGTTTAATGCATGCAACATAGCCCGAAATCTTGGAATCCATAAAACATCTGTCTATAAATTGTTTTTCTATGCCAACACAGCAGATATAAGATACATTATACACGGAAGATATATTCTACTGTTTGGTTACTGGGAGTTTTGTTTAAATGACCCTAAATTAAACAATAACAATGCATTTTACCCTAAACCGAGATGGAGGACCGTGAGACCGGCAAAACACACCAAAAACTGAGATCCAGACATGTAATCTGTCTAATCCTTAAAGCTGTGAAAACGACTGGGGAGTTAAGGGGGTAGGAAGGAAGAGAAAAACCCTAAACGGGGAGTTAGTAAGGTGGCTAATTTCAAACTAATTTAGCTAAGGTGATTAAGTGAGACTGGCTCGATGATGAAAATAAGACGTAAAAACGCCTCTGACCCTATTTAAATGTTCTCGAACGATCGACGAACCCTAGTTTTAAATGAAAGAATAATAAAAAGTCATCAAGTCGCTCATTTAAGCCAATTATGGATGACGGTTTGCTCGGTAAAAGATGCTTTAATTGGCCCGGGGAGATGCCCTAATCGCAGGAGTGCTCGTGGATGAAAGTGGACCAGGCCAATCCAAAAGCAGATGGACTGTTACGGAAGCAGATCTTTGGGGCCTCAGACAGCCTGAGCCACGACTGAGCTTTCCGGCGGGGATGGCTCGCCGCTTGGCTGGGCCCCTACGGTGCCTGCGTGGCTTTGGCCTGGCCCGCATAGCGTGCTGTGCATATGGGCCCCTAATTGGCTGGAGAGTACCAGGTAGTTAACGAGTCTGTGGAGACTGAGCCATTAGATTAGCCGTGTCAGATTATGGCCGCGGCGCAGTCAGACAGTGTCATCCCAGACTCGCCCACTGTGAGAGAGGAACCAGGGGATGGGGGAGAGGTTTGCGGCGGGGCTTGAACTTTTGAGACTCAAAACATTGTCACTCGCATAAAAAAACTCAATTACTATTGCAATCTGAATAGGTTGTGCTTCATTTTGATTTATTTACATATTAGACTTGCACCCAATTTCAGCTGTATTTTTGCGTTCACAATTTAATTCTAATGTACTTACTATAATGCTCATTTTAACTGATTTTTAGATGTAGAACATCCAGATCTCCCATGTAGGGAGAGAGGGAGAAGTGCCTTAGTAGTAAGGAAGCAAGCTAACATCTGTCTAGCAGAGGCCATTTTAAATATTGGAGTCCAGTCTGGATCAATTTGTGACCCTTACAGAAATGATTTAACAACCCCAAATTAGTAGCATTTAGTAAGTACACAAATTTATTTTAGTTTTCTGGACTGAAATATTTTCCTGATTTTTTTTTCATTATGTATTTAAATATAAATCAATTATTTAACAGCTAACAATTATATTGTGTAGGATTGCATAACGTTTTTTATTTATTTATTTTTACTGATGGGTAACTGAGTAAATGGGCTTCTGACTATTTTTTTTAAACTGGCTTCTGACAGAAAAACATATATTTTACTGATAGAAATATTAAATTAACCGGTTTACCAAAAAAGACAAACTTTCAATGTTTATTCCTCAAATTAAACAATGTTTTTTTATTTTATTTTGTTTTTTTATAAATAGTGGTAACTGAGGAAATGGGCTTCTGCCAGTATTTTTTTTTTATTTGCCTCTGTTATCAAAAAACTTTTTTTTTTTTTACTGGTAGGAATATTAAATCAACCGGTTTACCAAAAAAAAAGTGTATTTCTCAAAGTATACTTGTGTATTCTTGACCATAAACAATCTTGATAGTTGTTTTAAAAATTGAAAGCCAGTGTCTGCTATAATATTTATTTAAAAAAAAATATAAGTTACTTATTTCTGTTCAATGGTAACATGCAACATAGTTCAATGTTATTGAAATATCTACATTAAAAACTCTTATGTTTAAGATTGTCCCATACAGTGGGTGCGACAATTCAATATTTATTTTTCAGCACTGGTTAAAGAAATGATCTTTTATAATATCTAAATTTGCATTGAAAAAAATATTTCTTGTATTATAGGTATAATATAGACTCCTTGGTAAACATATAAAGCCACACACACACACACACACACACACGCGTGCGCACGCACTCAGAGTGAACATCATACCTTCTGCACACCACCTCACAACAGATGGAGCTGCTTCTGAACCAGATAATCCGTTATTGTTCTGCATATTTTTGATTATCATCATGGTTGTCATTTCAAAACCATTTACAAATCAGCCAGGAACCTTAGCTTGATCCAGGTTTTACTTCTGCGCCTAAGCTAATATCTTTGGCTCGCCGCCTATATGGTCCTGTAATTGAGAGTTCCACATAAGCTTCTCATTTGAGACACGGACAACATAAAGATTTATTTTTATTTAGGAAGAATAAAAAGAGGATTTGCGGGGAGATTTGAAATGTGTTTACAATTGTTGCTTTCTGCTGGTATTTAATCCACAGGCGCTTAAGATGCTGATATTTCTTCAAAACATGTTACTAGCGTCGCCACTCTTCTTTTCACTGAACCCTTCGACCACAAACCGATACAAAGACCCATTTCATGAACAGTTGCGCCCGCCCGCCTTTCATTATAAATAATCGATAGAGATCCGTCACGCTAGTTGTGGCCCGTTGCCAAATATTGATCCGAAGTTCCTGTTTTTGTTCTGCGGCCCGCATGACGCCCCGGGGACAATAAAAGACTAGTGAGATTAAGACAATTAGGGGGTTGATTGTTATCCAAAAGACGAGAAGGAGAAGATTAAATGAGGAGATTTAGGTCAAAGTGGGGATGCCCACAAGAAGGAGGGGCAAAGCAAGGAGGAGGGTGAAGAAAAGGAGCAAGGATTGGGGTCAGAGAAACTGATCGCTCCTGCGTGCGCCGTTGCTCCCATTGAGGAAGAGAGTGATCCTTGGAAAGACTTCATTGGATTGACCCGAAGAGTGAGACAGGTTGAACTTCGCCTGATTTCCGCCGAAGGCGCGCCCGTCTGAGGATCGGCTTCATCCGTCGGCGTTGACGGTTCTCGTTTTTCCTGCGTCCTACCGATGTATCGCTGTCATCCGGCCGCCCCGCCTCCTTTTGAGAACAGCCTAATTAGCAGACATTTTTATTGATCCACTGGATTTGGTGCTGAAATCCCCTTCGCTGTCTGCCAGACAGATCCTGGCTAAAGTCTTTCTCTATCTGCCGGTCTGGGAGATTGGGGAAAGGGGGTGGGGGTAGTGGGTCCACCTGTTGACCGCAAGCCAAAAGCGTGCAGACTTTGCTATACACTTACATCACAGTTTTCTTATCCGCTGTTCTACTCTGCCGCCCCACCCTACAAATCCTTAAATCCTCTGTCACCCCTCAATAAGTTTTCATGAGCCTGACCTGACAGATTTTCATACCTCAGCTGAGAACAAACCTCGGGAGCGCAAGTTGTATCATTTTGATCTCCGCCTTTTCCTTTGGTTGTAAGATTTTTAGGTTGACGTTTGGATAAAAAAATGGAGACGGATGATGTTTTGTTTTCCTTTTCGTCATAATGGAACCATTCTTCATCCCAGAATGCAAATGGTAGTGTGCCATTGGGTTTTAGGAGCAAGGTTTTACAACCCCAAACAGTGATTGCATTGGATGATCAATAGGTGTGTGGATAAACGAAAGAAAGCGAGTACTGCGCTCTCGTTTATCAGTTGACTCGAGGTGAAACTCTCAAATGGGTCATTCCACAATCAAACGTTAGATAATCCACATTCAAAATACTAACACATGCAGTTTCTGAGGACATTTACTTGGCCTGAAACCAAATCTGAAAGACTAGGCGAAAACAATGCTTGAAAATAGTTTGAAATAGGGGGAATCTTCGATTCAGAATCCATTTTCAATTCTCAATGATTTTTGATTTGAAATGATTCGATTCATTTAAAAATGTATGTGCGTGTTTGTTTATGTGTATATATGTATATATGTATGTATGTATATATATATATATATATATATATATATATATATATATATATATATATATATATATATATCCATTTCTTTATTATATATATAATAAAAGTAATATAATATTATTAATATAAGTAATATAATATATTTTGTAAATTATTTTTTACAAAATGCATGTAATATATACATATATATATATATATATATATATATAAATGTATTAAGAGTAATATAATATTATTATTAATATAAGTAATATAATATATTTTGTATTTAATTTACAAAATTCATGTAATATGCAGTGTATGTATGTATATATATATATATATATATATATATATATAAATGTATTAAAAGTAATATAATATTATTATTAATATAAGTAATATAATATATTTTGTATTTAATTTACAAAATTCATGTAATATGCAGTGTATGTATACATATATATATATATATATATATATATATATATATATATATATATATATATATATATATATATATATATATATATATTATGTGTTTGTGTATAGAGAGAGAGAGAGAGAGAGAGCACGTGGGAGCACGCATTTCTGGAGAGACATTATTTTGCACCATGATTATGTATTTCAAATTATGTCTAGATTGAACATGTTGAACTTTTGACCTTGAGATGGCATGCAGTGTTTATTCTCTCATATGACAAAAATACTGTTTTGGTAAGAAGGAATACTTATATTCAAGCCGTATACATTTGAATGTAAAGATGTATGGCTAACTACACCACAAAACATTTGACCGCACGCATGCAATAATAAAAAATGCCAACAATAAAAATAAATCCCTGTGTGGACAACTCCCTCATTGCAGAATAAACTGAAGCTTTAACATCCAATGAGAATATTGTATATCCTGACTTGAGGATTTACGTTTGACCCATTAAGATAAAAACCCTCATAAAATACAGATGCTTCTAGGAAAACAACTCATGTAATAATGCCATCTTACACGTTTAAGGTTTGCAGTCAGTGAGGATAATCCCTGCGGTTAAAGGGATCTGGTCAAAAACTAGGCTGGCCGGTCGGTAAACAACAAGATGTTTGAAAAGTGACTCTCTCTCTACTGTGAATAAGTGCACTAACAATACATCAACAGTTTATAATCCTCTTTTTTTTTTAAAGATCTGCTGCTCCTCTTTTTATGTTTACCATGACATGGACCATGATCAAATCATAAAAACAACAATAGCACAATGATGAGCGAAAATCCAAATGGGCTGGGCAGAAACCGCAAAGAAGAGAAGTCATTAGGAGCAGTTCAAAAGTCATAAACAAACAGGATGACTGTTTGCATATCTTCCTTCAGAGGAATGTTCTCACTTTCATTACAGAGGAATGGAAATCAAAACATAAAACTCCGCAGAATAGAAAAATATTTTCTGTCTTTTAAAACAGGCAGGCAGGAAACTCATTCATGATTTCATATTGCGGAGTAGAATGTACTAAACCCTAAATCCCAAATTAAACGTGAAAAATAAGTGTAATTTGTACTGAACAGTCACCATGACATATGCACATTGCACATAATTGACTGAGCAATTTCAATGAGTCTTTTTTTTTTTCCCCATGACTCAAAAGAAAACAGGCTACATTGTTTTCACACACAAACAAATGAACATTGTGAGACGTATTGTGTGTAAGAAATGTCATTCAAGTTGCCCTTGACTGACCTGTCAAAGTTGGTGCTAGTACATTGCATCAACACCCAGAAGTTTACGTGCTGTATTTTTGTTGTTAGTTTGTAAGTCAACAGGTTCAAATTGGCCATTTTTTTACATTTTTTATTACATGTATGTAGGAGGTGTGTATATTTAAATTACAACAAATGTTGTAAACTGGGGATTCTCTTTCTGATTTCCCAAGCAAAATGTGAACAGAGGACAGAAAGGTTTGTTTTCTTTAAAATGGTAAAAAGTGGTAAGTTCATTTGATGTTTTCCGTGCGTGGTATTCATGCGTCTTCATTAAAAATGTATTTGTTGGCCTTTGCTTTGGTAGCAAGATGGTTTGATGAAATTTTCATTTTACTGAAGAATAAAATGTAAAAAGTGATGTTGAGGTTCGTGTAAAACACTTCGATCAGTATTTGAAAGCATATTTATCTTTTGTTTGCTTTAATGGTGCGCGGTGTTTTCTCGTGGCGCATTTTTTACAGTACTGCGCAAAAATCCAATTGCAATTTTAGAAAATTTCAAAAACAATCGTTAAGATTATGTCTTAATAAAGTGCTCAAAGTTAAAATATCAGGTAGAAAAAAAGCCCAAGTAAAAGAAAAGAGAACGGATTTACTAAATCGTCCTTAGGTGTGATTGGGTGCATGAATGGTCGTTCGTCTCTGTGTGCCCTGTGATTGGCTGGCAACTAGTTCAGGGTGTCCACCGCCTACTCCTCCAAAGTCAGCTGGGATAGGCACCAGCAAGCCTAATACATATATATATATATATATATATATATATATATATATATAATGGTAAAATCCAGGGACCTGAATTGTTTTTTTTCTTTCTTTTTTTTGTTTTTATTTTACCATCCATCTATTCATTGATTCCATTTTTGACCTTTCATCACCACGGGTTGGTGTAGCAGCCTATTTACAATTACTATTGTACGAAAGTGCATGTGTTCCATGCGCTATTTGGCTTGTACTTGTTGCACTTTCATCATGTTCGCTTTGCAGCTGTAACTCTGAGTAGATAAGCTAAGGTAGACCAGAAGGTAGCTTTCGAAAGTCGAAAAGCAAGCAGACAGTTGCATATAGCTTTCAGGTCGCGGCCTCTTTAAGTGTCACTTCCCTTCGTCTAATTTTGCTAGTCACATTCAGCTTCAGGATAGCTGACCTAAGGTCTTTTCTTCACTTTATCCATTCATCCTGTCTGGACTATTATCTGCCCCCACCCTGGGCCAGGTTACCCAACAAGAGCGTCCTCGCTTGAAAAGTGTGTCTGGACAGCCCGACGTGCCACATATAATAAGATCGGCACGAGTCAACTCGCCACTTGTCCCGGAATTTGGAGACTTGAGCTTCTGAGCCTGAGCCTAGACTGTCTGCAAATTAGAGAAATTAGCCCAGTCGGGCTCGAGCCAGCGAAAGACCCGCACGTGCACGAATCAACACACACGCGCGCATACGCATGGCCCCGCCTCCTTCATCCCCCACGCCACACTCCGCTTCGAGAATAAGCAATCGCCATATGGCAGCCAATTTCCTATCTCAGTTAAGACAAGAGACGGGGGGGGTATTTTGCATTCGAAAGACGTCAACGCGTTATTTCATAACAGTATCATTTTTAAGAGCAGAATTACAAAAAAAGATCATCACTTTTAAAATATCATTTCAATGATGATTATTGTTATGAGTGGCACTGGTTGTAATCCATTTACGATCACCGATTACCGTTTTTAAAAGATCTAAAACAATATATTGGGTTTGATGTTGCTATTTAAAGCTAACAGGTGAGTTCACTGTGTGAAGTCACTGTGTTAAGTCTCTTTCCTGTGTACTTAGTTGACCTGCCCTACATCCTCAAGCAGGTAAGAGTAAAGAGCACAAATCAGCACACAACGTAAACTGGGCTATATAGGAGTACAATGTAGGTTTAGAAAATACAGAGGGAATTTCTGAAATCCATGGAACATGACCTATGCACTCTAACAACAGATGGGGGAAAATTTAATCAAGTTTTTAGGATTTTTTTTTTTTTTTGCACCCCAAACAACCTTTGATCAAACGTTTTGGTTTTTCATTCAGCCTAAAAACTGGGTCAAATGATTAGCTCACAAAAGAACTAAGTTTTGGGACATTTTGGGTTCTTTAATTAAACAATTTTGGGGTTAAATAAATAAACCCAAGAGTTACTTTACAAACCAAAAAATTGGGTTGAGTAACCCAAATAAACAACCCAGTTTTAGAGTTATTGTGGAATATTCATTTGACCCAACATTTTTGGGTCAAATGAAAATATGAGAAAGTTGTGTCAGTCTTATTTTTGGGACAATTTTGGTCATTTTTGACCCAACTCTTTTTATTGTGCAATCTGGTAACTGTTGAGAGACCACTCTAAAAACAGTTGGGTTTAAAAGGGACCACTTCGTTTGTCATTTAACCCAAAAGTTGTGTCAAATTAATAAGGCGCAAATTGATCTTGAAATGGTGTTACTCATTTCTTTTGTCTCAAAAAGAATAACCCACAAACCAAAACATTTTTTTTAATTTATTTATTTATTGAGGGGGCAAGGGGGGTAATTGCTTTATATACCTCCCATCAAAGATAACCCAAATTGAGTCAAAAAGAGACTGACAAACATATTGGGTCATTTATGCCAGAAATTATGGTGAGGCACTTTGACCTTTTGAGTGAAACTTGGTTTGAACCCATAATTCTTTTGTTTGTAAGTAGAAAAGAAAGTTTGTTGCCAAATTAATTTATTCTGTTGTTTTTTTTTCATATGACCCAACTTTTTGGGTTAAATAAATAACCCAAAAAGTTGCCCTTGTCCCTTTTTGACCCAAATTTGGTTTATTTCTGTCCCAACAGTTTTTATAGTTTAGATATTTATATTCATACACATATGCATGTTCAGAAATACGTGTGCCCCATTAGTTAAAGATGTTCTCCGGCAAGATATAGGTCAAGGAGATACAGTGGCAGCAGATTGCTCATTAAGTGCCAAACCAAGCAAAATTCTCCGAGTGTGTTTTCCAGTGGCAACAGGCCGACCATCTGCTGCTCCTTTATTCATTCATTATCATCTCGTCTTTGTGTGTGTGTGTGTGTGTGTGTGTGTGTGTGCGTGC